>NC_081181.1:204423101-204596124 GCF_029867415.1 Vicia villosa
TGACTTTATACTTAACAGTTCTATTCGACATAAAAATTCAACTATCCCTCTTAGAATCATACCGATAATTTCCAACTTCGATAATTTCAGATAATTAAATCCATAATTAATTTAATTAACCAATTAATTAAATTCGAGGCATTACAGAAACCGCAAAACCGCATTTGGTTCAGATTTGTTTGGTCCATTTTATAACAAAATCTCGCGATTTGGTTCGGTTTGTGGTTTGTATTTTATAAACCGAACCAAACTGAATTAAACCAAATTATGTTGTTGTTTCTCTATAATTTGAATTGGCATTATGTTTGGTAAAACTAATATTGACAAAGGAACATGTTGAGTTGAAATGTTTCAACATCTGGAGCAACGTGTCTAAAAAGATGTTTTATGCAGAGTCATTTGACATCGCGCCTGAAGGGGTGATTGGAAGTGGGATGGGGATGAGGATAATCCATATCTAGAGAGATCTAGGTAGAAGGGTCATTTGGTAGGGATTAAGTGAAGGGGTGTAAATGGGGGAGTTTAGCTTTGAATTAATACTATTGATAGTGGACTTCATTCTTGGCTTGGTATGCCTCCAGAGTAGGTGTGTTTGTCACCGAACTGGGTCACCAATTTTGTGTGTTTTTATCTTTTCAGTACTGTTATTTTCTTGCATGTGTTATTAATATCAGATCAGATGTCTCAACATCCTTATAGGACATCTGATTCTGTTGTACCAGAATTTCATATGTTACAACTCAAACTTCACTTAAACCATGTACAACCTAAACCTACAACATTCGCATTCTCTAAAGGGTATAATCCATACGTCAAGTGTGTTTTCCATTGTGGAGTAGTTGGTCATTCCATCAAGGACTGTTGGATTCTGAAGGAGACGGTTCAAGACCTAATCAACAACAAGATGTTCTCTCCTTTAGAGATATTGGTCCCAATGTGGTCAACAATCCCTTGCCACGTGAGTGCCAAGACACCATGGAATGCTCCTAAAGTCAGATATCAGACGCGAAAGTTCATCCTTGCTGCTGATAGTTAATAGGCCCCTGTTATTACATTTTGTAATTTTCTTGTTTGTATTGTGTCTTGTTGCATTTGAATTATGTAATCCTTAATCGTGATTTTAATGAAATGAGCCTTGCATTTATTTTGAATCAATTATAACATGTTCTCTCGTTTTATTTCCTTATCACTTACACAAATTCAAAAAATATTTTTTCTTTTTCCACTTCACTTTCTTTATCATCTCTCTGTTTAAGCAAGTATTGGAGGGAAGATGATGATAAACAAATACCCAATTTACAACAGCATGCTTTTGAATAAAACTTTGTTGACAACGTACAAACATTGCTTCAAATCCCCAAACACTTGAGATATAAGGAAGATAATCCCTCGTTAACCCTTTTGAGCCTAGAAGTTGGTGTTTATTTATGCAAGAAATTGAAACCCTTAAATCTTAACCAGGGGAAGGGTAGTTGTTCAGTTAAAGTGACTAATGCATCTGATTTCCAAGAGAATCATTTCATGAGAACCATTCCCGACCAAAGGTTCAACCGCATCCTCTCTTCGTACACAATGTCGCAGAAGTAGTGAAAATTCAAAACCTACAACGGTTGTTTCTCTTGAACCATTAACGTGGCAGTCGTCATCCTCAATTCTTCTTAGATAATTGAACAAATGTCACACAAGTTATTCCAAAAAAGAATCCAAGAAAAACCTGCTAAGTCAAAACCTACAGGGGACTTAGGCAAAAATCTTACGAAAGGATGGTAAGTTTGACAAGAAGAAAGGTAAAAGTCAGCAAAAGTCTTACAGTGGCGAGATATCTGGTATTCAATGCTATCATTGTAAGAAGAGGGGTCACACAAGAAAGGTGTAAACTAAACGCCTGAAAGATCATAGAGGTAAGGATAATGGCAACGCTGCCATTGTTCAAGATGATTTCGAATCATCAGATTGCACTTGGTACATGAATCCAAACAAAGACTTGTTCGAGGAATTATGTGACCAGGATGGTGGATCTGTATTATTGGGAAACAACAAAGCTTATAAGATTGCAAGTGTTGGATCTGTGAGATTCAAGCTCCATGATGAGTCAATAAGGTTGTTGACTGAAGTCGGGTATGTTCTTGATTTGAAGAGAAATTTTAATTCTCTTGGTGAATTCGACAAGAAAGGATATGTTTCCCAAAGAGAGAAAAATATTCTAAGAGTCATGAAGGGGTCGAAGGAAGTCTTGAGAGGCGTGAAGAAACAAGACTTGTATACCCTTAAGACTGAAGTTGTAAGTGGTTTGACAAATGTTGTATCCACGAAACCTTTGTCGAAGACATAAATTTGGCACATGAGATTGGGACATGTCAATGAAAGGGGGTCTGGTCGAATTAGGAAAATAAAATCAGCCTTGTGGAGA
Source organism: Vicia villosa (assembly GCF_029867415.1). Taxonomy (NCBI): domain Eukaryota; kingdom Viridiplantae; phylum Streptophyta; class Magnoliopsida; order Fabales; family Fabaceae; genus Vicia; species Vicia villosa. The sequence continues at coordinate 204,425,512 of NC_081181.1, forward strand.
CAAAGTCGAAAAGCTTATGTTTTGTGAACCATGTGTACTTGGAAAATCTTACAGAATGAAATTCAACAAAGGCAAACAAAGAACATATGGGTCCTTTGATTACATCCATGCTGATCTTTGGGGGTCGGCAATGTGTCCATCACATTCAAAAGCAAGGTATTTTCTATCCATAGTAGATGATTATTCCTAAAAATTATAGGTATTAATCCAGAAGACTAAGGATGAAAAATCAGGCTGGCAAAAAGGTCAAGAGGTTGAATTTTGCAACAAGGCGTTCGACAGCTTTTGTGATGTCTCTAGTATTGCAAGGCATAAAACTACTATAGGTACTCCACAACAAATGGTTTGGCTGAAAGGTTTGGTCGAACTATTTTGGAGAGAGTTAGATGCATGTTTACTAGTGTTGGGTTAAAGAAGGTGTTTTGGGCTGAGGTTGTTTCAATAACAACATATTTGATAAACTGATGTCTTTCGATTGTGTTAGATATGAAGACACCTGAAGAAGTTTGGTCGGGACATCCACCAGATGTCGACAAACTGAGAGTATTTGGTTGTGTAGCCTATGCTGACATTAGAAAAGACAAGGTCGAACCTAGAGTTGTGAAATGCACGTTCATGGAATACCCTGAAGGAGTCAAAGCTTATAGCTTATGGTGCCTAGATCCATGTCACAAGAGGAGTATCACCAGTCGAGATTTAGTTTTCAATGAAGCTGAAATGGATTTTAAGAAAACTGATGATATTGGTCAAAGTGCAGAAATATCTGACGAAGAGCTGGAATAGGTAGAGATTCTTGTTGAGGTGGAGCATGTTGATGCTGAATTGCATACCCCATATGAAGTCAAAGAAGAAACACAAGATGCTGAAGATACTGAGGAAGTTGAGGAAATTGTCGATGACTACCTGTTGGCAAGAGATAGGTTGAGAAGAGTCATCAACATGCTCTTTGCAAGTGAGGTTCTAGATGAAGATCATAGAGACTATAATAAAGTTATGAGAATTCAAAATAAGACAGAATGGATGAAGGCCATGGATTATGAGATGAAATCTCTTCATGATAACCACGCTTAGGAACTGATCAAGAAACCTGCTGGAGCCATCTTCGTCAATTGTAAGTCGATTTCCAAAGTTAAGGAAGGAATCGAAGAAGTGACGTCGAAAAGATACAAGGCAAGATTGGTCGCAAGGGGGTTCACTCAGAAAGAAGGTGTCAACTTCAATGATTTGTTTTCACCTGTTGTAAAGCATAGGTCCATCAGGATATTGTTAGCTATGATAGTGTAGTTCGACCCAGAACTTGAACAAATGGATGTGAAAACTGCTTTCTTGTACGGTGATCTAGATGAAACAATCTTAATGAGTAAATTTGAAGGGTATGGAAAAAAAGGAAAGGAAGATTATGTGTGCAGGCTGAATAAATCTTTATATGGACTGAAACAATCTCCTCGACAGTGGAATAGGATATTCAACAAGTTCATCGCACACATAGGTTATTAGAAGTCAGTTCGACCACTGTGTTTACTCCAGATTTCGACCTCGAAATTCATTTGTTATTTCGTTGCTTTATGTGGATGATATTATCATAGCAAGCAAAAATGTTGTGGATGTAATGAAAGTGAAGGCTGAACTCAATAAGGAGTTCGACGTGAAGGATATGAGAGTTGCATCCAGCATTCTTGGGATTGACATCCAAAGAGATAGAAAGCGGTCGAGATTATGCCCATCCCAAGAGACATACATGAAGAAGATTCTCGATAAATTTGGTATGTCGAATTCAAAGCCCATGTTGACACCAACAAATCCTCAGTTTAAGCTAAGTATAAATCAGTGTTCCAATACTGAGGTCCAAAGAGCTTATATGAATAGCTTCTCATATGCTAACATATCAGGTTCTTTGATGTATGTTATTTTCTATTGAAGCCATGACCACCTATATGTATATGCTTTGACATATTTTGAAAGCAACAACTCACCTTTGTTATTTAACACAAAAGCTGAAGCTGTTTCGTAATGATAATGAAGTACACTTAACCAGTTTAGAATTTAGAATGAGTAATATAAAATTGAAAATGTTTATAATATATTTCAAAAACTGATGTATATTACCTTTGTTATTGCTTGCACGGTTTGTAATATGCTTCAAAAACTGTTGTATGTTATCTTTGCTAGTCCATACACATCGTACAATCATTTCCTAATCTAAAACTGATGTTGTGCAGCCAATCCCAATACATTTCATAACCAAGTATCTTTTTTTATCCATGTTTATGATGAGAAACTGATGTATATTTAAATTATACATCAGACAATGTAAATTGATCTGCATAGCTAAAAAGTAAAAAAAAAATGGCATAATCGATTATCAATTTCCAATAGTTTTACAGAACTTGATTTACATGATATGCAAAATTTAATAATGTAAAAGAACTTATGCTTTACAATAATATGCATATTTCAACCACATATCTCTAATACTTTCTTGTTGACATGTGAAATATCCAATATAAAGTTCATAGCAGACAAGTTCAAACCGTGTGTTTGATTGAATTTTAAATCATACTCTATTTCAATAGTTGTAATCTAACTTGGATAGACATGTAACATTGGTGTTAGACTTTCCTCTAGTTTTTCTCCATAGGTGTTATGTTTGAACATGGTTAATGACTTTTAACTTCAATAGAAAATAATCTGCTTCATTACTATACCAAGAACCACATATAAATTTCAAAACAAGTGAACTTTATACCAAAAAAAATATGCTACAATACAAGTGACTATTAATGCATCAAGGGAAGGTGACTCCCCTTTGAAATGTTGTTATGTCGAAGATATATGAAAATGCATTTGTAAATCCAAAAGCAAATGAACCGTTGATCATTTTCTTTCTCTGCATCATGATAACCGTTTAATGACTGATATGATTGTAAAATCTGTCAAGGATTCAAAAACTTGCAAACATGACACTTGAAACATGTTTTATGAAAATATAGAACAACACATTTGATTTATGAGCAAGCTATCTAAAACCATATAAGAAGCATTAGCTAAAAAAATTGTACTATTGTATATAAAAAAAAACCATATTGGAGTTTTCAGCCGAGATTTTCGCTCCATGGGGTCTAAAAAAAATTGTCGCATTTAATATAGTACTATTGTATTGTTGGGTTAATTAAGAGGTCCATGGCCCACTCTATTTAATGTAAGGTTTCTCTTTGAGTTTAGTAATGAAAAATCAGAGTTGCTGTTTTATGTTTTACTCTTGTTATGCATTATAGATCTAAAGTTAGCTTTAGCATAGTCTATCACAACCCGTAAGGTTTAGAGTTTAAACAATGGTAATGACCTCCAATCTAACAAAACATTGGTTTCTTTTGTCCAATGTTGTTGTTGGTCTGTCCATCTCCATCCTTCTGATCATGTCCAAACTGTGTTGGTGTGATAATCAATATATTGGCACAAACAATCTCTCCTGGGATGGAAGCTTCTCCAATGAATTATATTGACTATAACTCAAAATTACTCCTCTCAAAAAATAGAATTTTTGCTTTTGGTTTTGTTGTAGCTGTCAATGACGACACCAAGTTTCTATTGGTTATAGTCCATATGGCTAGCTCCACCGTGCTTTGGACTGCTAATAGAGCACTTCCCGTTTCCAATATCGATGATTTCGTGTTTGATAAGTCAGGAAATGCATTTCTACAGAAAAATGGAATTGTGATCTGGTCTACAAACACACTCAACAAAGGTGTTTCTTTGATGGTGTTGCAGGATACCGGAAATTTGGTTTTGGTTGGAAGCAAAAACAATAGTACAGTAATTTGGCAGAGTTTTGATTTTCCAACTGATAGTTTGTTTCCTTCGCAGAATTTCAAAGAGGGAATGAAACTTACCAGTGAACCTAGTCAAAATAACCTCACTTATTTTCTTGAGAGCAAATCTGGTAATGTTATTCTTTCAGCTGGTTTCAAAACTCCACAGACTTATTGGACTATGCAGAAGGATAACCGTAGAACCATTAATAAGGACGGCGATGTTGTTGCTTTTGCAAATCTCAGTGACAGTACTTGGAGATTCTATGATAACAATAACTCTTTGTTATGGCAATTCATCCTCTCGTTTGATGCAGGCATAAATCCAAGTTGGATTGCAGTTTTGGGAAGTGACGGTGTCATTACTTTCTCAAATCTCAACGGTGGTGGATCAAATGGTGATTCTTCAATAAGAATACCACAAGATCCTTGTCAAACACCAGAGCCTTGTGAACCTTACAACATATGCACAAATAATGGTAAGTGTAGCTGTCCTTCTGCTCTTCCTAGTTGTGAACCAGGTTTTGTTTCTCCTTGTGGTGATGATAAATCAGAAAATTCTATTGAACTTCTGAAAGCTGATGATGGACTTAGTTACTTCGCGCTTGATTTTCTTCTGCCCTATTCGAATACCGATTTGGCCGGGTGCCAAACATCTTGCGAAGGAAATTGCTCTTGTCTTGCAATGTTCTTCCATACAAGTTCAGGGAACTGTTTCTTGTTGGACAGTGTTGGAAGTTTTCAGAAATTCAATGATTCTGAGTCTGTTTATGTTTCTTACATTAAGGTTGTCTCAAGTGATGAAAGTGGAAGCAGAAATAAGCACATCATCATAGGTGTCGTGGTTTCTGTCATATTAACTTTGGTTGCAATTCTGCTCTTTGTCGTGGTTCGATACTACAAGAAAAAGAAAAGTTTAGCTCGAGAGAATTTAGGCGAAGACGATTTCTTGAAGAATTTAACCGGTATGCCAATCCGTTTCCGCTATAAAGATCTTGAAGTTGCAACTGATAACTTCTCAGTGAAGCTTGGTCAAGGAGGTTTTGGATCAGTTTACAAAGGAGTTCTACCCGATGGGACTTATTTAGCTGTGAAGAAGCTAGAAGGTATTGGTCAAGGGAAAAAAGAGTTCAGAGCTGAAGTTAGCATCATTGGTAGCATTCATCACCTTAATTTGGTAAGGCTTAAAGGATTTTGTGCAGATGGAACTCATAGACTTCTAGTTTATGAGTATATGGCTAATAACTCATTGGATAAATGGATATTCAAGAAGAAAAAAAGTGAATTTCTTTTGGATTGGGATGCAAGGTTTAATATAGCATTAGGAACAGCAAAAGGACTTGCTTATCTGCATCAAGAGTGTGACTCAAAGATTGTTCATTGTGACATTAAGCCTCAAAATGTACTTTTGGATGATCATTTCACTGCAAAAGTTTCAGATTTTGGTTTAGCGAAGCTAATAAATAGAGAACAAAGCCATGTTTTCACAACACTGAGAGGAACACGTGGCTACCTCGCACCTGAGTGGATAAAAAACTATGCTATATCAGAGAAAAGTGATGTATACAGTTATGGGATGGTGTTGCTAGAGATAATTGGTGGAAGGAAGAACTATGATCCTAATGAGACTTCAGAAAAATCGTATTTTCCTCGTTATGCTTTTAGGATGATGGATGAAGGGAATCTAAAGGATATCATTGATTCAGAGATGAAAATGGATGAGGAGTGTGATGACAGGGTTCATTGTGCTATAAGTGTTGCATTGTGGTGCATACAAGAAGAAATGTCTATGAGACCTTCCATGACAAAAGTTGTGCAAATGTTAGAGGGTGTCTGTGATGTTCCTAAGCCACCAAAATCCTCCAATGAAGGAGACACATCTTCTGATGCTCATCTATCAGGAATTAGTCTATCAGGTCCAAGATAACTCTTGTGTTAATAATTAGCAGCTGTATTTTGACAGTCAAGATAGAAGTGTTGTTGGTCATGCTTTAATAGATGATCAATGGAACACCATCTTGAAACAATAAACATTTCTCCAAGGAAAAATTGACACGCAAGTCTTTTTTTACTTGTATATTGGATATGGAATAATTTAGAAAGGACTTGGCCAGCCTCATTATCTTGATAAATTGCAGGTTTTGTTATAAATAGATTATGTATTTTTTTTCATCTAGGTATGGGTATGGTTATTTGTAATGTTACATGAAATGGGTATTGTTCAAAATTGTTGCTTTTTTTCATCTATGTGTATTGGTTTAGTTAGTAGAATGCAACAATGGATTGGTTTTGAAGAGAAAATAAATACCCATGAAGCATTAACACTTAACTTTAAAAATTATAGAAATGGAAAAGAAAAGGAGTTAGGTGGAGATAATGGTTTTTCAAAAGTGAAAGATTTGTCTGTTAGTTTTGGTGGTGGCACTGTTTAGGTGAATCAGAAAGATGAAGTGAACGAAGATATTTCTTATGCCAACATTTTAGGTTCGAGGAATAAGTTTGCGAATTCTCTTATTTTGTATGAGCGTATATGGAAAATAAAGGGAATGAAGATTTGGTTTGATTTGATTTATGAAAATTTGTGGAAATAATCTGGAAAAATAAAGGGATGAAGATATGAAGAATTAATTGATGAAGACGAAGATAAGAAGATTTTTTTTTCATGAAGATTTATTTATTTTTATTATTATTATTCAAATAAAAAATTATTATGAATGATGTGGAATTTTTTTTTTAAACTTAACTAACACCAGATCATCAATTCAACTGTCATGTCATTCAAAATGACACTTAAATATAGGATGAGGGACTAAAATCCAAAACAAAACTTAAAAACGTGATTTTTAAAATGGAGGGATCAAAACTCAAAAAAAAAAATAGAGGGACCAAAATTGCAATTAAGCTTATGGAGTTCTTATGGAACGGGCTACCGAAAAGAAGATGCATCTTATTGGTATAGGTAGTACCCATCAATCCTTATAAGTTTTCCTTCAACCATGCAATCTCATACCTGCACAACCTTAGGATCCCTCTCATTTTGATGTGGCGACCACTCTTTGCAATATTCGGCCTCAAGTGTTACATGCGGTGCAACCACCCCTCGCCTTCTTCGGCCTCGGGTGTTACAATAGGGGCACATGCTAATACTGTCCAAGAAGGGACAATAACTCTAGGTGAAAATTGGATTATTCAACATTTTCTATATGATTCAAGACTAACCCGCAATTTGATCTCCTTTTCCCAATTGATCAAATATTTAAATTGTAGTCACATTAATTGACAAGCTATGTGTGATTTGTAACACCTAAAATCCCGACTCTTAATTTTAAAGAGATAACTGAATAATTATCACATATAAAGTGTTACATATGCTCGACACGGCAACTCAATCCAATTTATTCAGAAAATAAGTAGCGGAATTATCTAGTAAAACATACTTCAAAATAATTCAACAAAATAATATGTCTGAAATGCTACATCATTTAGAAAAACATCAACTCAACAAAATATTAGCGATCAACCCGTATCCCAGTGTTATAGATCAGAGCAACAAAACTAAATGCGTAAAATGATAAATAGATAAAGTAAGGTCTCTATGACTTCTTCCAACTTACAACAACTACTACTTCTATTCCCGAGTATCTGTACACAACGTACATCAACACACAAACAAAACAATAAATGGGTGAGAATACTCTCAAATATGTTAGTGGTGCAAAAGATAGGAAAGGGTAGCATAAACAACAACAACAATTATCAATTAGGCAATTCATTCGCACAACAACCATCAATCGAACATTCCATTTACATTGCAACTCAATAATCAACTCACATAGCCTTTATGTATGAAATATGACTCAGGACTCACTCTATGCATGTGGTACTAATTCTGGACATCAGAGGTTTGTTACTGATATCGTTCACTCAACGACGGTTCCTCTTCGAACTCGAAACTAATCACTGATCCCCTCTTCTGAATCAGCAACTTGTCACGTCACAACAATGATACATATGATGCAATGATAATGCAACAAGAACATTCAGGTGTAATAATCACCACTGGTTCCACTTTGAACCGTACACAACCCACTTCAACAACTCACACTTCCATGGACGCTTCTCCTTGAAAATTAACATTAATCATTAAAATCACCTTAAAATAATCAATAACACATCAATCAACATCAAACAGTACCTAGCAATAATAATCGATACTCAACAGAACTAAAAAATCATAGTAACAGAACTCTGTCAAAGAAATCGAGTCAAAACGAATCGACTCTACGATGTCAGCCTCACCAAGCGACACAACAACTCACTGGGCCAGCTCTCTCTAGGCAAAGTCCCTTTCGTCGGGCAAGATCACAAAACCAGAACCCATGTTCTCTCTACACAGCTCTCCACGCGAGCCTCTGGTCTCGCCATGCGAAAATTCAGAACCTCAATAATTCTCGGTGTTCTACTTCTTCCCTTAACTATTTAATTTCCTCACTTTACTTTCCGCTGCTTAGGTTTTGAAAATGATTTGCCAAAATTTCTCAAAACCAAGTTTTTCCAAACCACACAATTCACCCATTCTCTTGTGTGTGAAGTCTCAAGTCAAATAAACCATACCATATACGCTTATACTTAAACACATCAATCAACTACAGAACCTCTCACCTCACGTGAGCATGACTCCTAAAACCACCGTAAAACACTATTGTACAAGGATTCTCTCTACCTTGGGCAATCCCTAACCATCATACAACATAATATACCTACAAAGGCCTATGAGTCTCTCGATCTTTGCAGGGGAAACATGCACACATGTACTTTTTGACCAGTCCACTTATCAAACTAATGGGAAATCTTAGGATTCCTATTAAAATGTGAATTTTGAAGAAAAACTTCCAAGTGATGCATTACTTAATGACCCACGAGTTTTTTCAAGGAAATATCATATGGAAGAAATCATAAAGAAAGGCATTGAGGATTTTGGATGCTAACTCCAAATTATTCAACTAATTGGACATATGGAGTATTATGTCACATGTTTAATTGAAAAAAGAGCTACTCGACATGGCTACCATGCGAGAGTTTAATCACTAAGATATCTGATATATTTTGAATTAATGTGAAAAATGAACCTTCATACTTTTCTTCCTTTCTCTCTGGACTGAAGTCTTAATTAAGATAAAGATCTGAGTCATTGATAGAGAATTAGAGAATATTCCAACAGATAAGGAAGCAGACGATGTCTAACAAAGGGATGATCTCAACATTTATCTCAATCTCCCAACAAAACTCAGTAGCTCCTCAAAGGATATCAAAAGAGATTTATTTTCTCAAGAAGCGTTCAATGGGAAAAGGAATTTTAAATGATGATGATAGTGACAAATAATAGTTATCTTGCTCTATGTCTTTTTTCCTTATTTTTGTGTGTTTAGTTTCATGCAAATATTTCCTTGTATTCGAATCTTTTTCATTAAAAATTAATCGTAAGTTCTTCTTATTTCTTAATTAATTAATTTTTATCTATGTGTTTGCATATTTTCTTGTCGTTTATCTTTCTGTTTATTTTTCTGACCTTTTTGATAATGTCAAAGGAGGAAAAGTATTTGTTACCGTATATATACGATCAATATTTTATTTTATAATTTTTTTTAATGAAAATATATTTATAAGGGTTAAATGGCTTTCACCCCCTGCAATAGTAGCGAGATTTGATTTTCCCCCCTATTAAAAAAAATTTAGTTTTCGCCCCTTAGAAAAAAAGATTCTGTTTTCAGACACCCCCTATTCCATGTTTGGCTGACTGGGCTGGGAGAATCTTGCTGACTGGACGCCATAATCCATATTTGGCTGACTGGGCGTAGGCTACATTCCTCCAAGCTTACCACCAAACCATGCATGTTTAGTTGTTTATGATTGCAAAATAGTTCTATATATTATAAAATACATTTATAAAATACATTGTTGAATACAATAATTAAACTATATGGTTAATTGCTGAATACAATAATTAAACAATAATTAAATACATTGATGAATACAATTATAAAATATATTTTAATAAATTTAAATATCTTGTTGATTATTATACATATAATTATAAAATACAATTATAAAATACATTGCTGCAAGCTTTTTCAATAATATATAAATTAAAAAACTGTAATAATATTTTAGTTGTATTCCAAAATTATTTTTAATAATTATATGATTATAAAATATTTAAATGTATTTTAATTAACGTTTTTTTATAAAATATTTAAATGTATTTTACTTAAGGTTTTTTGTATAATTATATAAATGTATTTTAAATGTATTTTTTAATATCAATGTATTATTTTATAACGTTTTTTTTATAAAATGTATTATTTTATAATGTTTTTAAATGTATTTTATAATTATATAATTATATAAATGTATTTTTTTATAACGTTTTTTTTATAAAATATTTAAATGTATTTTAAAAACGTTTATTAAATAAAACATTTAAATAAAATTATTTAAATGTTTTTTAATAATTTTTTAATTAACGTGTTTTTTATAATTATATAAATGTATCATTTAATAGTTATATAATTATAAAATATTTAAAAATACATTTATATAATTATATAATTATAAAACAAAATGTTAAAATATTTTAAATACATTTTTATAATTATATATTTATAAAATATTTAAAAATATATTTAAAATACATTTATATAATTATAAAAAAACGTTAATTAAAATACATTTAAATATTTTATAAAAAAACGTTAATTAAAATACATTTAAATATTTTATAATTATATAATTATTAAATAATACATTAATATAATTATTTAAATATTTTATATGTACAGCTTTTTTAAATATAATTATATAAAAAAACGTTAATTAATTTGCAATTTATATAATTTTGGAATACAACTAAAATATTATTACAGTATTTTAAAATATAATTATTAAAAAAACGTTGATTAATTTGTAATTTATATAATTATTAAAAATAATTTTGGAATACAATTAAAATATTATTACAGTTTTTTAAAATTATATATTATTGAAAAAGAATGGAAAATTAATATATAGAACTCTTTTGCCATCATAAACAACTAAACATGCATGGTTTGATGGTAAGCTTGGAGGAATGTAGCCTTAGTGACCTGGGTTGAAACCCCTGGTTTTGCAATTTTTCCAAGCTTTCCAAAGGCAGCCACGTCGTACGCCCAGTCAGCCAAACATGGATTATGGCATCCAGTCAGCAAGATTCTCCCAGCCCAGTCAGCCAAACATGGAATAGGGGGTGTCTGAAAACAGAATCTTTTTTTCTAAGGGGCGAAAACTAAATTTTTTTTAATAGGGGGGAAAATCAAATCTCGCTACTATTGTAGGGGGTGAAAGCCATTTAACCCTATTTATAATAAATATATATATATATATATATATATATATATATATATATAAATATATAATTATTTTATAACACAAATATAAAATTATATCATTAACAAATTTTATCCGTTTATTTATCATAAAATAGATGTTATTTCAAAAATAAAGCTCCAGGTATGGATGGGATATTTTTTCAAAAATGCCTGAAAAGTTATAGGAAGAGATGTGACTGCTGCTGCCAGAGAATTCTTCCAGAAGAAACACATCTACAAAGCTTTCAATCGTGCTCTAGTCACTCTTATCCCTAACATTGCTAGTGCTGAGACTATGAAGGACATGAGGCCTATCTCTTGCTGTAGTACTTTCTACAAGATTATCTCTAAAATCCTGACTACAAGGCTGTGGGAGGTTCTGAATGAGATTATAGATGACAGCCAATCTGATTTTGTGCTTGGTAAACTCATACAGGATAACATATTGATGGCTCAGGAACTGATTAGGGGTTATGGAAGGAAGCATATATCTCCTAGGTGTATGGTACAAATAGATATCCAAAAGGCATATGACACTATTGAGTGGCATGCTTTGTTTAAAATCTTACATGAATTAGGATTCCCTAGTATATTTGTTGATTGGATCTCTGCTTGTGTAACCACTGTCTCCTACAGGTACTCCATCAATGGGAGCCCATCTAGATTGCTCAAAATCCAAGAGAGGCTTGAGACAGGGGGATCCCATATCCCCACTTCTGTTTGTTTTGCTCATGGAATATTTGCACAAGCTGCTCTTGACCTTAGCAAATACACCAAATTTCAAGTTCCACCCAAGATGTGATAATTTGCATATAACAAACTTGTGTTTTGCAGATGACCTTCTTATTTTCACTAAGGGGGAGCCTATTCTGTTCAGCTTATGATGGGAAAAATTAGAGAGTTCTCTGCCAGCACGGGGCTGATTGCTAGTCATCCCAAAAGTAAGATTTATTTTGGTGGAGTGAGGGAAGATACTTAGGAGCTAATTCAGCAGGAAACAGGATTTGCTATCGGTACTTTGCCTTTCAAATATTTAGGTGTTCCCTTGGCTAGTAGAAAGCTAACTATCCATATGTGCCAACCTCTGATTGAGAAAATGACTGGCAGACTTAATCACAGGTGCACCAGGCTGCTTTCTTATGCAGGTAGGATTCAATTGGTTAGGAGTGTCCTCTTCTCCATAGCCAACTATTGGATGCAGGTTTTCCCTCTTCCAAAGAAGGTTATTCATCTATTGAAGCAATATGCAGAAGCTTCATTTGGACAAGAAAATAGAACATTTCAAAGAAAGCTCTGGTTTCTTGGGAGAGCATGTGTGATCCTGTTTCTGCTGGAGGAAGAAACTTGACTGATCTGAATCTATGGAATAAAGCTACCATAGGCAAATGCTGTGGAATCTGTGTGCCAAGGCTGACAAGCTTTGGATTAGATGGATCCACATGTACTATATTAAAGGAAGGGATTGTACCACTTTTATTCCACCCCAATAGAGCTCTTGGCTGCTAAAATACATGTTCAATTATGGAATAGAGGTTAGGGTGACAGAGGCTTGGAAAGAACCTAACACACAGCAAAAGTACGTAACTAGGAGGATCTATAAAGGCCTGTAGGGTACAAAGACTACTATACCATGGAGAAGAATCTTCTTTGGAAATGGAGCTAGACCAAAGGCTATCTTCATCCTATGGCTGACTTGCAGAAATAGATTGATGACCAAAGATAGATTGTACAAAATTGGAGTTCAAACAGATGGCAAATGTACATACTGTGAGGATGTTGAGAACTGCCAGCAATTGTTTTTTGACTGCAGGTATACAAAAAATATATGGAAGCAGGTGTTATGTTGGCTCAAGCTGGATCATACCCCTAAAAAATGGGACTAGGAGCTGGATTGGCTGTGTAAAATTGTTAAGAGAAAGAATAGTCAAATCAAAGTTCTACAAACTGCAATTGCTGAAATGACTTATGCTGTGTGGACTGTGAGGAATCAAAGGATCTTCCAAAAGGATAACAATGTGGAATTGGATAGCCACAACATCATACAAAACATCAAGTGGAGGATATGTCGAAACCCAAAGATGGAAGCTTACTGCAGCATGCTTGAGAAATAGTTTTGTTTTAGTTTCTGTCTGTTTTGCCTAGTCTTTTGTGTTGCCTGGATCGATGGAGATCGGCTTGTATCAAACGTTTATTTTTTGGAATAAAGTTATTCTTATTTGCTCAAAAAAATAGATGTTATTCAACACTTATTTTACTTATAACTCATAATCACTTCCATTATTTCATTAACCAATCAAACACATAATATTAACCACTTTTAAACATTAAATTATAAATTGTATTAACCGATCTTTTACACGCCATTAACCAATTTTATATTAGCACTTAAACTATTTTTTATGTTTGGGCATTCATTAACCAAATTGTGAACTCAATTAGCCAACCGTTTACATATCATTAACCAAAGTTGATTTATTAAGTAAAATTTTATTTTATTTTAGGCTTAAATGCATTTCATGAACAATGAGATGGAGTCGAATGGGATAATCTCCCTGTGATCCTCGAACAGCGTCCATTGGATGTCATCATGAATAATCCGATCAAGGTACTCCCGGAATGGAAGCACAACATGATTCCCTCTGTGAGGGATATACATGGCAGCCCTCGACATCTCCTCCCTATACGCCGGATCAAGATCAAAACCATGAGTGCGGTGGAAGTGAAAAATGATCCATCCCTAGAAACACGAATAAAAGTCATGTAAGAATAAATTATTAATAGTAAATTAAATTCAATAGTTGGAATGAAAGGTATTGTCATGAGTGTAGCTGAGCCTGTCAGCTCCATGGTCCTCTAGTTAGAGGTTTTATTCAGTTTTTGGTACAGATATACCAAACAGGTGGCCCCCTAATTCCACTCCCTCACTGTATCCAAATCCATGAAGTAACAGAGGTATGTTACATCCACGTAGCTTGCACTTTTGCTCACAAAAATGGATGTGTCAATCAAGAACATTAAGTAACACCTCAAGACATAATGACAGTGATACTGAACAAAGAAGTTGTCGCCCTCAGTCTCATAATCAGCTCCCGCTACAAGGTGGTCGTGATAAAGGTCCTTCAGGAATGAGAACTTGGCATGAGCCCCATTAGTCGAGGCATGTAACACCCGAGGCCGAAGAAGGCGAGGGGTGGTTGCACCGCATGGAACACCTGGGGCCAATTGGGGCTAGAGTGGTCGCCACATCGGAATGAGAGGGATCCTAAAGCCGTGCAGGTATGGGACTGCATGGTTGAAAGATGTCTTATAAGGATTGATAGGTACTACTTATACCAACAAGATGCATCTTCTTTTCGGTAGCTCATTCCATAAGAACTCCATAGTTAAGCGTGCTTGACTTGGAGTAGTATTGGGATGGGTGACCTTCTGGGAAGTTTCCCGGAAAGCGTGCGAGTGAGGTCAAAGCATGCTGAAAAGACCCGTGTTGGTTTGTGGGGTCAGTCGATCATCCCGAAAGCAGTCTGGGGCGTTACAAATGGTATCAGAGCCAGACCTCTCCCAGTACGATGTGGTTCGAGGACGAACCATGCGGAAGCTGGTGGGCATGTAACACCCGAGGCCGAAGAAGGCGAGGGGTGGTTGCACCGCATGGAACACCTGGGGCCAATTGGGGCTAGAGTGGTCGCCACATCGGAATGAGAGGGATCCTAAAGCCGTGCAGGTATGGGACTGCATGGTTGAAAGATGTCTTATAAGGATTGATAGGTACTACTTATACCAACAAGATGCATCTTCTTTTCAGTAGCTCATTCCATAAGAACTCCATAGTTAAGCGTGCTTGACTTGGAGTAGTATTGGGATGGGTGACCTTCTGGGAAGTTTCCCGGAAAGCGTGCGAGTGAGGTCAAAGCATGCTGAAAAGACCCGTGTTGGTTTGTGGGGTCAGTCGATCATCCCGAAAGCAGTCTGGGGCGTTACTGTAGCTCAAGTGGTAGCAGGAATTGCTATGAATATGTACTTAACCCCTAGGTACGTGGTTCGATTCCTGCGGGAGGCAAAAACAATATTTCCTGGGCAGCCGATAAGCGGACCTAGGGGGGATTATTGATTAAGCTGGTGACATGCTTGGTAGGCCGGGATCCCTGCGGGGTAAGCGGAAATCCAGGGTGTTACATTAAAAAAGGCGCCTTTTTAATGTAACACCCCGATATCCGCTGCACACATCAAGCGTGTCGGCCAACCGAGCATGTTACCGGCTTAATCAATAATCCCCCCTAGGTCCGCTTACCGGCTGCCCAGGAAAATATTGTTTTTGCCTCCCGCAGGAATCGAACCACGTACCTAGGGGTTAAGTACGTATCCATAGCAATTCCTGCTACCACTTGAGCCACTACTCAAATGCCTTTCCCGGTTGAGCTCCCAAATAGTCAATCATCCATTCGACGGCGAAATCACGAGTGATCTGGGAGTGGTTAAGTAACCTCCCTCTGATAGGAAAGTGTAGCAGGCAGGAGACGTCGTCAAGTGTAATCGTCATCTCCCTAACAGGAAAGTGGAAAGATGACGTCTCCTTGTTCCATCTCTCGACAAATACCCTTTGCATGCTGTGACTGATAATGTTGTAACCGGAACAATAAAGTCCGGCAAGTCCGGAACTAAGAATGACCTCCCTTAACCAATTTGCATTAGGATAATACATATCAAATGTTTTTCGCGCGTGGTTCACAGACTTTAGTGGCAGTCGTTCTTGTAAAGATAAATATTAATATCAATTTAACATATTTGTGAATAAATTATTTAAATGAAAAAGTGTAATAAAAAAATACCTGTCCTGTGGAAACATGTCGAGTGACATGGTCAGAGTAGTAGAAAAATGAATTTTGAGAAACTTACTCAAATTTGAAACTTTGAAAATTGTTGAAATGAGTTGCAATTTGTTGAAATGAGTAGAAATCAATTGATGTGGGTTTTGAAAGTGAGATTTTGAGGATTTTGGGTGTTTGAGTTTGAAAACAAAAGAGAATGAAGGGTTGTTGTCGTGGGTTTAATGTATAAATCCCAGTTCAAAGATGTGTCTCCAAAAAGTTCAAAACTTAACAAAAAGATGTTTCGGAGATGCATCTCCGAAAACACCCTTAAAAAAATTGAAATATGGTGCGTTCAGATATGTCTCTCCAAATTCAGAGAATAAATCTAAAATTTCGCCAGAGGTCTTTAAAAAGATTAAGGGGTTTAAAAAGAAATTCCTTTTATAAATTGGTCTCACGCCGTGTTGGTTAGAAACAAGATGACAGTTTATAAACCTTATTCACACATAGCCTATCGTCATAATTTGCATTGGATCTTTGTTGCAAGTAATTGGGCCTGAAGCCCAACAATATATTGCTTAATGTCTTTGGAAGACCTGGTTCTCAGTTTTTTGTTACGTGATTTAACATGACTATTATTAGTCATGACTCATGTCACTTTATTTAGTAAAAGTAGCTTATACTTAATTCTAATTTTTGGAGGGGGAAATTTAGTTGCTTAATTGTAATCATTAGATTCATAATCAACATAATTTGTTTGTCTCTATCTTAATTAGTAATTAGATGTTATCATGACACTTTATGTGTATTTTCTCATGTTTGAGTTTAGATTTATTTTAGTAGTAAAACTAAAGTTGAATAAGCAGCAAAGAGGAAAAACAAAAAGACGAGGGTGAGCGTGACAAATTCCGTGATGACAGGAACGAGAACGACATCAGTATTAGTTGACTTGGGAGTGGAGGACACAACACAACACCTAGAGATTTCAATCAAGGTTGTTAAATTAATTTTAAATTATAGTATTAAATATAGTAAGAATGTTAAACCATAAAGTGAGCAGGAAATCAATCCCTTCATTCACGGGCAATAGACCTGCTTGTCAAAACTTAAAATAATATCAAAGACAAAACTTAGGTATAAAGTGTGCTTCTTACTATTTTCTAATAAAAATATGACAACTGTATAATTTTCTCTTACATATATGTAATTTTTTTTTATATTCACTCATTAAATAATCCTCGTATTTAAGTATATTTGTCATATTTTTATTGAAAAATAGTAAAAACCGCACTTAAAGAATTGGACAAAACTTAGGTACAATTCTTTAGATGTGGTTCTTACTATTTTCCAATTAAAATATGACAAGTGTATAATTTTCTCATACACGTATGCAAATTTCTCCTATTTTCACTCACTAAATCATATTTAAGTATATTTGTCGTATTTTCATTTGAAAATAGTAAGAACCACGCCTAAAGAATTGTACATAAATTTTGTCCTAAAGAATTGTACCTAAGTTTTATTCTAATATGAATTGTGTTGTTTATTTTTCTAGATTGATATATGTAAAATCAAGTTTTTTTTAAAATGGAAAATATAATCACATATACTATATACTATAATAAAAATGGATAAAACCAGTGTTTTAAAAATTGGGTCGAACCGGCTGGTCGGACTAGTCAGACTAAGAATTGGAGGGGTCATCGGTCTGATCTGATTACTGGACCAGATATGCTATTGAACCGGTGAGAACCGGCCAAAACTGGTCAAAATCGGAAAAAACCAGTGAACCGACGGTTTAGAAAATCAGTGGTTCAAAAGCATACTTTTTCTTTTTTGCACAAAATGGCGTTGTTTCCTTTTTTTAAGGCAAAATATTTTTTTTGGCCCTTTAACTATACCCCAAGGTCCATTCTGGTCCCTTATCTTTAAAAAGTGTCAAAGTGGTCCTTTAATTGTTCAAAAAGGACCACTTTAGTCTTTTCTGTCCTATTTTCTCAAACGGCGCCAACTTTTGCATGGTGACATTTGACGTGTGACATATGTTTATACATGTGGAATTTGACGTGGCATATGATTATCACCAGGGCCGGTCTTTTGAATTTGGGTGCCTTGTGCGAATCAAAATAGTGGTGCCCCTATACTTTTTTAATAATAAATACATAAGGATAAAAGAAATGATTGGATAAAAACACATTTTCATTTGACATTATGCAAAAAGAATAAAAATATAGATCTTTGAATCAATGTTTATACTAATCAAAACAGAAACAACTATAAAGAGACTTATTCTTCTTCTTCTTTTTTATTCGGTCTTTCTTCCTATAAAAAAATTGACCAAACCTCTAAAATTATTTAAATATCATCCTCGTAGCATTTTTTGTTGCAAAATCGTTAATAATTTGTTCATAATCAAGGTTTTTCAAAAAATTATTTTCAATTGAAATCAACGCAAGTCTATTTAATCTATCTTGTGACATAGTAGACCTCAAATAAGATTTTAAGAATTTTAATTTAGAAAAACTTCTTTCAGTAGACGCAACACTAATAGAAATAGACAATATTACTCTATAATCTATGTGTGCATTAGAAAAACAATTAAAAGTCTTTAAAGAACTCAATATCATATAGCTTGATTTTGATTCAACTGTTAAAACTTCTCTAATAACTTTCAATTCTTCAAACAACACTTCACCATTAAGATCAAGAGAATCGTCATGTTTTAAACAAATTTCAAGATGTTTACAACATGCTTTCAAGTTTCTTTCAAATAATGATCTAAGCCTTTCAATACTAAACAAGAATCCAAAAATATTTTCATATGTGCTATACTGCTCAAATCTTCTATCAAGTGAGTCAATTGTTTGATCTACAGTATATAAGAAATAATGATTTCAAAAAGACTCTTCAGTAGACTCAAGATTCAGTTGTGTGGGTTGAGATGTATTTTGATCATAGTGTTGTTTTCTACTAATTTGACGTTTTTGAATAAACACACATTCAATCTCTATTTCATTCTCAATCTTTTCAGCACTAGCCTTAGCATTTACAAATCCAGATTCTCTATTTTTTTTTCAAATATTTGATCAAACCTTTTACTAATTCTATAGCCACATCAATACACATGTCTTTTTTTTTTTGCAAACTTTTGCTAATTTCATTAACAACAGTTAACAATTCAAACCAAATAATCATAGCTACTAAAAATTCAAAGTTTCCAATTTTATGAGTTGTTAAAGATTTGACTTCATTCTTATTTTAGGAATCATTATCTTGTTCAGCTAGTTGAAATAGTGCTCCACTCTTAATTTTAGGATCAATATTATAAAATATCTTCTATATCATTGTTTTAATTTAAGTGTCGCAATTAAACTCTTTAGTTGCTAAAATTATGCATATATTAATTGATTTTATTCTACTCCATATTTTATTTATGAGAAATTACATTCTTTTATTTAGTAGTGCCCCTATAATTTTGTTAACCAGTATTTTTTTAAGAAAATATTTTTAACAAGTATTTTTGTAATAAAAAAAATTCTCTTTTAATATATATAGGGGTGAGAAATTTTTTTTTGCGCCCCTAAAATTATGGGACCCTGGGCTCCCGCCCCGCGAGCCCGTGCTCAGGGCCACCCCTGATTATCACCATATTAATTAAAGGCAAAATACCCTTTTTGGTCCCTTATGTTAACCTCGGGGTTCATTTTGGTCCCTTAACTTCAAAAAGTGTCACATTGGTTCCTTAACTCTTCAAAAGGTGTCATTTTGGTCCTTTTTGTCATATTAGCGACTGATTTAGCGACCGATTTTTGAGTTTTTCCGTCGCTAATGTGACAAAAAGGACTAAAATGACACCTTTTGAAGAGTTAAGGGACCAATATGACACTTTTTGAAGTTAAGGGACCAAAATGAACCCTGAGGTTAACATAAGGGACCAAAAAGGGTATTTTGCCTTTATTAAAATTCAACAGCCTAAGATCTGGATTCAAATTAGGTACATGCTAGTCATTTAGCAATTAATTTACCAATAAGTCATTTCTCCTTTTGTGATTAAGTTTATTAATTAAATTTATATTAATTCTTTCATTTCCTGGGTTTCAACAACATCATGAACCCTAAAGCTCCAAATTTGCTTTGTTCCATGAATATCTCAACTTTGCTCCTCTTCTTAGTAACAATTTCAGACTTTGCAGGCTACAAAGAAATAAAATAAAATCCAACCACCATAACTTTCATCTATTCGAAGGCATAATTATTACATGCTTACCTAGTCGAAGGTCCATTGTGGTCTTTGGAAAGCCAAAACCAACCCACTTTATTGGTGCAAAATCATCATTGGTTTTAGAGCTCAGCCATATTATCTTCACTTGGAATGGATTCTTTGAGATCACTCTGGATGAAGGCATAATAGCGTGGCATGCCATCTTCATCGTCATATGCAGTCCATCAAAGTGTCTTTAATTCGGTTCCCATCAAAGTCATGGAAATCTGGGTCTGGAACACTCGTTGAGACAGAAAGAGGTTCCTCTGAATCAGCAGTGATAGAGTTGTTGTTGGTCTCATAATCAACAATTTCTTTTGGACCAGGCTTCACACCATTAATATCCTTTTCTTTCTCCTTCACTTTGACTTCTGCACCAATGTTATTTAATATAGAAGACGAATATCGTTCATCAAGCTTTTTACGAATTGCCTTCCACTCATCAAGCTTTCTACAACTCTCTTTCCATTCATGAAGTTTCTTACAAATCTCCTTCCGATCCTTTTCCATCAAGATGTTACCTTCTGTTGAGGAAAGCAAGTATGGTATCAATCTTGTCGAATCATGAATCGGTTTAATCAAGTTTTCTATGTTATCAGATGAATACTTTGTTGGATTTGGGAAGAAAGGGTTATAAAAATTCTGGGCAAATCTATCTTGATGAAAGACACAATTTTATTTCACTCATTGTGTAAGACATATAATCAGGTGTGAACTGGTGTAATGGTTTATATGTTGTCAAGCAATTAAGTGTGCTGTGTTCGAATCTTGGCTGAAACAATTTTTTTTAGAAAATTGACGTCAGGTGCCATCATGCAAAAGTTGACGCCGTTTGAGAAAATTGGACAAAAAGGACTAACGTGGTCCTTTTTAAACAATTAAAGGACCACTTTCACATTTTTTAAAGATAAGAGACCATAATGGACCTTGGGGTATAGTTAAGGGACCAAAAAGGATATTTTGTCTTTTTTTATATAAAATATAATTAGACTTTATTCAAACCTTAGTTTGAACAATTTTCCCCTGTTTGCAATTAGACTTGATTTAAAATTTATTTAAATTTAAATTTTGTATTATTTTGTTGTGAGTGATGATTATATTTAGAATTTGAATGTAAAAAATAAAGATGTGAAATTATGATATTTTAAAATTGTAAAATTTTGTAGGTGTTGTGTTATTTTTAGAGACTAAGTCATCCGGTTCGACCGATTTAATAAATATAAAGTATTGCAATAGAGACTGGTTTATTCAACCGAGTTATACGGTTTAATCCGATTTAGTCATGCGGTTCAACCAGTGACACAGTGGCTCAACCAAGGAACCAATATCCCAGTACCCTCACCGATTTGATGACCGGTCCAGTTTTTAAAACATTGGATAAAACCAACAGAAAACCAAACTATAAAAAGACAGAAAATCAAAGTAATAAACAACACTATCGATAATAGAATTAGAGTTTGGTCTAATTTACTTATACAAAATTGATTTGTAAAGCAGTGTATGTTATTTTATATAAAGTCTTTTTAAGTTTTACTTTTAACAAATATTGATATATGAGTTTGGTACGTGAATACACACGGTGGACAGTCTATGGTCTGATTGACAGATTATGATATCATATTAGAATTTGAGTAATTTGGCTTAACACACTCCTACAAAACTATCTTATAAGATGAGATGTGTCACTCTATATAAAATCTTTCTAAGCTCTATCTCTAACTAATATAAAACTTGATGTTTTCTCAATACCCAAGTAGAAGAACATAACTCTATCTACAAGGTTTCAGACACTGGATAGAGAAAGAATAAAAGTCAACTACAAACTTACCAAAATACAATTTTCAAACAAGAAAATTGTTCTTTTCTTCTACTTCCTTCACATGCATGCAATCAAATTATTATATGTGTTGGGATTCAAGTGTGAGTGGTTAAGTCTCACTTCGACTAGAAATGAAGGAAATGTTAGATTATAAAAAAGATGACTCATGCTCTCATTGCTTTAAGGTTTAAAGTGAATATGTAGTGTCAAGGTCTCTTGGATCTTAAACATTTAGTCCATTGACAGTTTTATGCTACCAAGACTCCCTAACAAGTGGTATAAGAGCAATGGTTAGGCTCGATGGAAGAGCGGAAGTGAGATCCTAGTATAGATCAAGACTAGTAATATGGGTGACTCACACATGTGGATGAGATTGTTGGGATTCAAGTGTGAGTGATTGAGTCTCACATCGACTAAAAATGGAGGAAATATTGGGTATATAAGAGAAATGACCCATACCTCCCATAACCTTAAGTTTTGGCTGGATAGTGACCTATCAGAGTTTCTTGATTCTTGAGTTTTTACTGGCCTCACGTTCTGAGTCTTCAGAAGATGAATCTCAACTTTTTTATCCTTCACACTCTGAGTCTTTAGAAGTTGACTTCTTCAAAGTTTGAGTCTTCAGGTTCTGATCCTTTAGAGGTTGACTTTCTTGAGACTCTGGTCTTCAGAAGTTGGCCACTTCAGAGGCTGATCTTCAGAATCTGCATCTTAAGGCTTCTATATGAATGTTCAATGCAATGCCAGAACTAACTTTGAATCAAAATTTTAATATATGTTCCTGCACACTTGAACAAACATTAATATACTCAATTGTTCTTTAAATATTTTGTTATCATCAAAATCTAAGGGGTATGGTATAAACCAATTTTGTTCCAACACCTCTTTGCTCATGGTTGAACGATCCTTGGACTCTTCAATGGCAACCACTACGTTATCGAATCTTGACATTAATGATTTCAAGATTTTACCAACCACATAGTGCTCAGCGATTGTCTCTTCACAAGCTTTCACTTGATTCATCAATCTTGTGATCTTTGTAGTAAAATCGCTAATGGTTTCCTTCTCTTCCATCTAAATCAATTTTAGCTATCTCTTGTGAGTTTTTAACCTCATCATATTTGCCTTATTAGCCCCTACATTACTTTTCTCTAGGATTTCTCAAGCTTCCTTTGAGGATGTGCAATCACCAACCTTCTCAAAGTTGTCAGCATCAACACATTGATGAATGAGATACAAAGTTTTGAAATCTTTCGTCTTCTCTTCCTTGTGTCAGTTCTTTGTGCGGTCGTTCCACCATTTACAAGTGAATTAACACTATTTTTGATCATTTCAAAAACATCTTGATAACCAAACACCACATTCATCTATTTGCACCACTTGTCATAATTCTTCGAATCAAGAATTGGAAGATTTGCAAAGATACATTCACTGGAGATGGAAATCATTTTCGCACAATAAGTGTTTGATCTAAGAACCAGAATCTTGATGTTAAATGTTGGAGCAAAATTCTAATCACAAGATAAAACGATGAACAAGAGAATAATGGAGAGAGTGGGAGAATTAAAGGGAATTATGGTGAAAATTGTGGTTATTCATTAATAACCCAACATGGGGTTGGGGTATATAAACAACAATACACAAAAGTTCAACTATACAACTAAGTAAATAAAAAACAAACTTTTCAACCATGTTACCGGTTACATAAAGCCTATAACCGGTTACAAGATGCTATTGACTTTAAAAATATAAAAAACTGGAGGGTGATAATCGATTACACTATACATATAATTGATTATCTTTTGCTATTGAAAAGGATAGTAACCGATTACACCCCACTCCAATCGGTTACACCAACTTGAATTACTTTTTTTTTTTCTTCCAAGAGTTATGTGATGAATTGGTTCCAATTGTATTTGAGAATTCTAGCAAGCTCAAAGCATGTCCAATATGGTTTATGGGTTAACTTGACACATAGTGCAGGTATCATTTGTTGTCATCTGAGTGTGTACTCAAATTGCATTTGTTGACAGTGATCTAAAGAATAACATGAATAACATGAAGCAAGATCGGATATTTCCAATGTCAAACATGATCAAGTAAAAGATGAATATTGGAAAGTTCGTTGTCATTTTTACTAAAAAGTTACAAGGTGGATAACGTTGCATAATTACATTTCAACAATAAATTTGAATTGTTGAACATTAGTACGTAGGTTCCCTATCATTGTCTACTAATAACTTTGCAATTTGCATCATTATATTTCATCCTCCAATAGAAACATCTAATAAATAGTGGTCTTTATTATTAGATAAAGGAAAAATATATTTTCTTTTTATTTTAATTGTGGAGCTTGCATGTTATAAATTAAAGAGAGAGTTCTTATACAAAGTGTTCTATATAATAGTCATCCACTTTTTCATCCTCCAAGAACTCATTTAACTACAAGAACTCATTTGAGATGCTCCCTTTAATAAAAAAAATTGCTTATGAAAAAAAAAAAACCTATATGCAATGAGTTGCTATTAGAGATAAAGGTTAGTAGATATTTTGAAAGCCAGCTATGATTACGAGTAATTTGCTAGTAAGAGACAACATGATATGTGAAGGTTGATAGTCCTAAAAAGAGAAATGTGACTGCGACATAAAGAAGAGATTGAACATGACAAATTAAGGTATTGTTGGCTTGCGAGGGTTAAGCCATGTGCTGAGGTTACTTAAGCCATAGCATTTAATACACGTATATTATACACTCTATAACATTTTTTAAATAAATCTAGTGACTTAAATGATAAATAAATATGATGTCACATGTTTGAATCTAAATCTTTAATATTTGATATTTTTGCACATCTATCGACTGAACTGGTTTAAGATGACATAAAATTTATAGCATTTAGTATACATATAATACCTTCGACCTTTCACCATCTTTACATATATAACTCTAATTGTTTATCTTTTAAACTAGTAGAAGACCCAAATACTTCTCTAGAGTACGAGCTTATTCCTCTGAGTGGTAGTGGAGAAGAACACTTTTGATTTAACAACATTCACTTTAAGACCAGAGAACATGAGAAAACGATTCAAGATATCAGAAATGATCTCTTCCTAGGAGTTATAAATCTTCACAAAAATAACCCGACAGATTTTCAAGGGCCTTCATCATTTACCCTGATGATTGTCTGTTGCGACAAGAATTCCATGCAAATCACAAAGAGATATAGTGAAAGGGGGTCAACTTGTCGTAAACCTCTAGTTGGAATAAACATCGAGGAGCTGGTTATACAATGCATCATCAACTTTATAGTAATGGGAGGAAACCCGTTTGGCTTCAAACAAAATTTCAAGAAATCTCAATTAGCATGATTATAGGCCTTTTCAAGATCTGCTTTGAACACCATGTCAACTTTTTTTCTTTTTAGATTTACGCATAGACTGAATTGCTTCTTGAATGATAATGACATTATCAATTGTCCCTTTACCATGAAAAAATTTACTTTGGAAAGGTCTAACTATCTGATTTAAATAAAGACGCAATATGTAACCGTGATATTCGTAATAAGCTTGTAAATAGTGTTGCACAAGCTAATGGGCCTGAATTCCTTAAATTTTTTGGGAACAATCAACCTTAGGAGTTAATGCGATAAGAGTCTCAGAAAGAGAGGAGTGAAAGATACCTGTCATGAAAGCATCTGATATAAGTTTGACAACGTCATCTCCAACTATATGTCAAAACTGTTTAAAGAAAACACATTGGAATCCATCAGGGCCAGGCGCCTTGAAAGGGTATATTTGATTCAATGCATAAATAACTTCTTCCCCCGTCATCTGTTGGGTCATAGTTGGGATTTTTCAGTAAGGCTTTGAGTCATAGTTGAGTCTCCCATACTAGCGGGGAGTATAG
The DNA here is from genome assembly GCF_029867415.1 of Vicia villosa. Lineage (NCBI taxonomy): Eukaryota > Viridiplantae > Streptophyta > Magnoliopsida > Fabales > Fabaceae > Vicia > Vicia villosa. The sequence continues at coordinate 204,451,519 of NC_081181.1, forward strand.
GAGATGTAAGGCAGAAAAGACCTTTAAAAAAATTAGTGCTTCTTCCTTGAGAATAGTATCATCATTACACCAAATATCATTGGGAAGATGAATATCATGGAGTTAATTTCTCTTTCGCCTAATTATTGTCTTGGTATGAAAAAATTAGTGTTTCGATCTCCCAATTTAACACAATCATCTTTAGCCTTTTGATACCAATGAATCTCCTATTGCGCAAGGATCTCATCATACTCTTGTCGAACTTCCTATTGAAGATAAACTAATCTTGCCAAATCTATTATCTCCAAAGAGTGTTAGATACCCTGAGTCTCTTCTCAATTTTGTGCTTCTGTTTGCTAATATTGCCAAAAGTTTCCTTATTAAAAAAGATATAACTGTTCTGCATATTTTGGAGACAATATACAGTGCCATATAGGGATTTCCCTAAAGTACTTTGGCCTATATTGGAGTATTCAGGGTGAGTGATTCAAGCTGCCTCAAACCTAAAAGGACGCAGACCATGGTCTTCGAGGGGAAAGTCGCACCTAAGGAGATTTAGGTTGTGATCAGAATGGAATTTACACAACACCTCAACATATGCATCAGGGAAACCCATGCGCCTACCAAAGTCAACCAAAGCCTTATCCAGCTTGTTATAATTCATTCAATTACCAGTACAAGGCCTATTCCATGTGAATTTCCCACTAGTAATGTCTACTTCAACTAAACTACATTTATCAATGACATTCAACAAAGAAGTTGCCCTATAATGATTAAAATTACCTCCTGTTTGTTCACTTGGATGAATGATATCGTTAAAGTCTCCAATAAATATTCAAGGACCATCAATTGTGTTCCTTCGGTCAATAAGGTGGAGTCACATGTCAAGACGAGAAGTGTATACAAGACTAGCATAAATTCCAGTTATATACTAAGAGGAAGTTACCAATGATAGTTTGATAGTAATTGTATCCATAAAGTCATCATGCACGATAGTTACAATGTTACTACCATTCTACTTTAACACCCAAATGCCCCCCGGATTGACCACGTACATCCATGTAGTGAACAGTCGCATATCCAGCTCTGTCCCAGAAGGACTTGGTCTTATGAAAACCAATGAGTATCTCTATAATGATTAAAAACACTGGTGAGTGTTTTCTAATAAAATCCGTAATATGTCCTTTAGCCTTATTATTAGAAGCTCCTTGAATATTCTAGGAAAGCACAATGACTTCTTTGAAATCTAACATAATTAGTCATGTTGGTGAAGGAGACAAATAAAGTCCCAGACACGGGACAATTTACATAGAAGATTCTCATTTAATGGGAGTTTGACGAACTACTTCCTCTTCTTGAGTAGCACCCTCATGCATAACGCATTGGTTATTTCCATTTCCCTGACTTGCTGTCGGTTCAAAATGTGAAATGTTGTATCGTGTGATGGTCTCCAAACCCAAACTTACTATGGGAATGATGAAGGTGTATTTAGCAGTGCTAGGCACACCCATTTGTGTTGAACAAGAATTAAAAGTTGCCCCAATTTTGTGTGAAGACCCACTAATAGCATGACATGGTTCCAAAATGGCAGATTTGGCCTTGGTGTGCGGGTCCCCTCTACATGCTGGCTGACACACGTCTAAGATGGATCCACTCTTATCAAATCGTCATTTCTTGGAAATTTGCGTCAAGTTGATTGGGTACAATAGATATGTTGAGAGCACTTATTCCTTTCAAGAAAACATCAATCCCTTGGATTTTAGAACTCCCGGAATCTTTAGGAACATTATTGGATAAAGATTTTCCTAGACCATAACTGACTCTTTTGTTGTGTTTTTTCCTCTGCACCACCAGCCAATCACCATGAACTGCATTTATTTCTCTATATTCTTTTGCTACAATTTCGGTGCTATCGTCACCTACTTCCTGGTGCAGTTTCAATAGTCTTTGCTTATGGATATCATCGTTTTTCGCCAGACCTCTTGGTTGCGGCATTGTAGGAACGATCAGTTGTGTCAACTTATGTGGTCTTTTCTACCAATCACGAGTGTGATGTCCATAACAACCATAATTTAAGCAAATAATATGAAGACCTTAAAATTGCATGTTGTACCAGTAACCATTAACATTAACCTTTCCGACAACCGACAAGATCAGATCAATCTCCATGCAAATTATCACAAACCTCCCCATAAAAAAGTTTCTCATCCATTGTGACCTTTGCCAAAATTTTGTTAAAACATTTTAACTTAAAGTGATATACCATGAATTTAGCCTAAAAAATAAAATTATAATTCCCACAAATTGTCTTCTTTGAAAGGGTTTTGAATAAACAAACTTCCAAACAAATAGTAACCATATACTAAAATTCTTACCGTGATTATCCTCACTGAAATTAAATTAAAATACACTTAATATCTCAGATCATCCAACTCTGTATATCATCAATCTCTCTGCCCCTTCTGTATCCCTCCAAGCCGCGTTAACTGGACCCCACACATCGTTGAACCCAGCGCAGCAACTATATTCCTTTCCTTTCCACCATCCCATGTTCTTTTGTTTTTTTCTTTTTTTTTTCCACAAAAATAGAACCCTTTCAACTCTCATTTCTCTAACTTCCACCATTTTTTTTCAAAAAATATATATATTTTTTTATCACTCAAAGATTCCACAAAATCTTCAGAACCAGCTGGTTTTTATTTATTTTATCAAATTCTAGCAACTTGCAGAATTTGAAGCTTCATAATTTTTTTTTCATTGTGGGGTCCTCTTTTTGACAGGCTATTCACCAGCCTGGAAAAGGGTGTTTGCATTGCATTGCAACCACACTAAAAACTTCACCTTTCATCACTTTCTTCATTTCAACATTTTTTGTGGCAACCCCTTTGTTCTCATTTTGCTTCCTTCAAAGGTAACTAACTAACTCTACATACATTTTAATCAACACCCTTTTTTTGAGCTAATTTATGTTTGTTTTGTGAGTTCTAATGTTGTCTTGTTACAAGATTCATTGTCTTTTGTTTGGTTTTTGTGCATTGATTTTGATAGATCCGAGGTTGTTTTTTTTTCATGTTGTTGCAGGTTGTTTTTTTTTCTTCAAGTTTGTGACTTTTGGGATTGGAAGTTAAAAGGGTATTCTTGTAATTGCTTAAAATCCGTTTATGGGTTGGTGTTAGTGAAGAATACAATGGTGATGGTGATGAGGGTGAAACTTGTTTTGGTTGTTGTTACTGTTATTGCAATTTTGGTGAATGTGTCATTTGCCTTATACACACCTCATGATAATTATTTAATTGCTTGTGGTTCATCTAAAAGAATTAGCTTTCAAGATCGTGATTTTGTTCCGGATTCGGAGCATTCTGTACTAGTGGTAAAGACTGGGAATTCGGTTGTTGTTGGTAATTCAAATTCGAGTGATGTTCCGTCTCCAATTTATGGATCGGCTCGAGTTTTCAGTGATAAAGGTTCTTATAGATTTGGAGTTCAACCAGGTAGGCATTGGATTAGGTTATATTTTTATCCTATTCCAAATGCTAGTCATGATTTGACTTCAGCTTCTGTAACAGTTGTTAGTGATGATTTTGTTTTGTTGAGGAACTTCAGTTTTAGAAACTATAGTGGTTCTTATTTGTTTAGAGAGTATGCTGTTAATGTAACTTCTGATAGTTTGACTGTAACGTTCATTCCTTCGAATGGTTCGGTTGCTTTTGTGAACGCGATTGAAGTTGTGTCAATGCCGGATGATTTGTTTGTTGATCAGGCATTGGCGCTTAGCCCGTTAGCGCCTTTTAATGGCCTTTCGGAACTTGCTTTCGAGACTGTTTACCGTTTGAATATAGGAGGTTCCTTGTTAACTGCCGAAAACGACACGTTGGGAAGGACTTGGGAGAATGATCAGAAGTATCTCCATGTGAACAGTTCGGTCACTAATGTATCGACTAACCCTTCGAGCATTAGGTATCGACCGGGTGTTACATCTGAGACGGCGCCTAATTGGGTCTATGCGACTGCTGAAGCAATGGGGGATGCGAATGTTGCCAATTCGAATTTCAACATTACTTGGAGTTTTAATGTGGATCCGGATTTCTCCTATTTTGTTCGGCTGCACTTTTGCGATATTATTAGTAAGGCGATGAACACGTTAGTGTTCAATGTGTTCATAAATACGGATATAGCTATTGGAAGCCTCGATCTATCATCTATGACTAATGATTTGGCTTTGCCTTACTATAAGGACTTTGTTTCTAATGCATCGGATAGTACTTTGACGGTAAGTGTCGGTCCTGATACGATGGCAGACATTACAAATGCAACGATGAACGGATTGGAGATAATGAAAATTAGCAATTCATGGAAGAGCTTGGATGGACTTTCTTCGGTTTCGAGTCTCCTTCCTAATTCAAAATCAAAAAAGAACAAGATAGGAATAATTGTTGGTTCCGCCGCTGGTGCTTTCGTTGCCTTAGCTTTTGTTGGTTTGAGTTTTTGCTTGTTGGTTAGAAGAAAGTCGAAGTCTCCTCAAGAGGGTGGTCATTCATGGCTGCCATTGCCCTTATATGGAAATTCTCAGACCATGACGAAAATGTCAACAACTTCACAGAAGAGCGGAGGAACTGCAAGCTTCATTTCTTCGACAAATCTTGGACGGTTCTTCACTTTCCAAGAAATACTAGACGCAACCAACAAATTCGACGAGAAGCTTCTTCTCGGAGTTGGTGGTTTCGGCAGGGTTTATCAAGGAAGCCTTGATGATGGTACCAATGTAGCTGTTAAAAGAGGAAATCCTCGATCCGAACAAGGTCTTGCTGAATTCCGAACCGAAATTGAGATGTTATCCAAGCTTCGCCATCGCCATCTTGTGTCTCTAATTGGGTATTGTGATGAGAGGTCAGAAATGATTCTTGTCTATGAATACATGGCTAATGGTCCCCTCAGGAGTCATTTGTATGGAACAGACCTACCACCTCTATCATGGAAACAAAGACTCGAAATTTGCATCGGCGCAGCAAGAGGCCTTCATTATCTCCACACCGGTGCATCACAAAGTATTATTCACCGAGATGTAAAGACAACAAACATCCTTTTAGACGATAGCTTTGTTGCTAAAGTTGCTGACTTTGGCCTCTCCAAAACCGGCCCTGCACTCGATCAAACTCACGTGAGCACGGCCGTTAAAGGTAGTTTCGGTTATCTTGATCCAGAATACTTTAGACGACAACAACTCACAGAGAAATCCGATGTTTATTCCTTCGGAGTAGTTTTAATGGAAGTGCTATGCACAAGACCGGCTTTGAACCCTGTCCTTCCTAGGGAGCAGGTCAATATAGCCGAGTGGGCAATGAACTGGCAGAAGAAAGGAATGCTTGATCAAATCATGGATCAACAACTTGTCGGGAAGGTCAATCCTGCTTCGCTTAAGAAGTTTGGGGAGACAGCCGAGAAGTGTTTGGCCGAGTATGGAGTGGATAGACCATCAATGGGAGATGTTTTATGGAACCTCGAATACGCTTTGCAGCTACAAGAAACCTCGTCAGCACTCAGGGAACCTGAGGATAACAGCACAAACCACATAACCGGGATTCAGTTGACACCACTTGAGAATTTTGATAACAGTGTGAGTATGATTGATGGAAGCAACTCCGTCACAGACGATGATGGTGAAGACGCTGCCACGAGTGCAGTCTTCTCGCAATTGGTAAATCCACGTGGAAGATGAGTTCTTTTTCATGTATCCGTGATTCTGGCCACAGGTCGTTAAGTATAACGGCTGTTCCGGCCTATGACTAAATTGAAAAGTCCTGCTTGATGAATGAAAGGTTATTTTCTGTTACATTATCACATTTGTTTTCTTTTTGTTTTTTGCCTATAAGCAAGTTACTATATAATATTTGAGCAATTTAGCTGACTAGAAATTGTATGTAAGTTACTATAAGGTTCTGTTGTATAAGAGTTCTTCTTTCACTTTACAATAAAAGTTCTTTAGAAAATGAATCAACTATTGAAAAGTTACTGCTTCTGATAATGTAATTTGCTTTTCTCTTTTTTCATACAAGTTTTCTGCCAACTATTGGTTGTCTCATTTCAGAATACTTAAGCTATAAGCTCTTTTTATAGACTTTTTTATATCAATATGCAAAAAATGATCCCAATTTAACAAGGTATTTTCATAATTTCAAGTTTCAACAATGATCTTGATCTTACGCATGATATCATAATGTATGGAAGGAGGAATCGATGAACCACAAACACATACCAGACACGTGGACATCGATAATATTTTAAATAAATAAATAAATAAATTGAAGGTAATCAATCACAAGTATCTGTGTCGTGCGGTGTCTGACACTGACACAAACATGTTTTGGACACGTTTTTTTTCAGAGGTGTTGGTGGCTTGGTGCTACTTGTAATCATAGTATTCAATCATTTATAAGCAAACAAATTAGTACATTTCTTATTCAAAAGGAATATGGTTACAAAACAAGAACATTTTGGCCACTTAGTAGAAACCACAACAATTTTTCTCAGAGTTACAACTTTAAATCATAATAAGAAAACAATGGAAACCACCAAAGTTATCTTCTGCAAACTATACCATTACCACTGCTGGCACCACCAGTGCAATCCATCATACCATATTCAATAATCTCCAATCTTTTCTGCTCAGAATCTTTAGCAGAAGAGAATATACAAGCATTACAGTTGGCCGAAACAAGCGACGTGGTTCTATACTTGTCTTCCCCTCCAACAACCGCCATTGCCACGCCTGGCTTTGCCGGATTTTGAAAATCAGGTTGATAAGTCCTACCAAGAACACCTTCAACTTTGGATGATAAACCATAGAATTTGAACTGTACTTCCAAATGAGGAAAACAATCATCATCAGGAATCTGATAGTTATGGATTTTACTGTCCTCCTTGGTCACCGGCACCACATTGACTGATATTTCAGCAACTTCTGGGATTGTAACCATTACACCATTCTCGTTCGATGTTCGCTCGATTCTGAGCTGACTTTCCTCAGATTGCCATGTAGAAAGGTGACCTTCTGGGATTACGAGTTCCTTTCCGTCGTAAGAGAGCTTCAAATGGTCAACTTCATCATCCCAAATTGTTGATGGGGTGGCCTCAACAGAAAAGTTGTGAGAATCAAAGAGAACTCCTAATGCTTGAATCCAAGTATAGTCTCTTGGTCTCCCTTTCGGCCTAAGGCCGATAAAACGAGCGTTGATTTGAAGGTTGACATCAGATACCAAGGTGAAATGCTCATTCTTCCTGCCATGGAAGTAGAAAACAATGCCATCCGCACCTACAAACCGAGGGTCCAAGCATGCAGATCCTCTACCGTTACAATTTGGTTTGCGACCTGTTCACATCCAATTCAATATAAGATTATTATCTCAGACAGTCAGAGGTTTAAATAAAGGTTTAAACATAAATATTCTTACTTTTGCACTGAGTTTTGCAGACAGGAGAACCACAATCAAGATAGCAAACTTTGTCTCTTGAGTTAACTGGCGATTTTGAAGGGCATTGAGAAGGACAAGGTAGTTTCTTGAGAAAACAAGGGCTCCATCGACTTGCGCATGTTTGAGTATCTACAAAAGCATGCATCATAGTCACACATGATGATACAAGCACAGATAATAACAGAACAGATATTAAGCATCTATTGCTTAGCACATTCATGATGAATCTCTTTGTTAGATACAATGAGAGATCAATGTGGCCTCTCCTTATATACTTTTATTGTCTAATAGAAAACTCACCAAGTGGTTATTTTTGTAGTGATTGTAACATGAACGTGAGTGAGAGTAGGATGAAAAATAGTTTGAATTGTAGTTAGCATCTCTTACATTGTCAAAATAATTACAATATAGCAAGAGGTAATGGAAGTTGACTTTTTGGTTTAGAATCAAGACAAAAGCTTGTATCCAGAGATTGTATTGACTTTTACTAAGGTATTCATGTTCAACCATGAAAGGTGGAATAATATGATTTTCTTAGTATGGAATAACATGAAATTATGAGAAATAAAGTGCAATGTGGTAAAAGTACTTTGGTATGGAAAAAACATGTTTTTTGTTTTAAATTTCCTATCAACCCTACATTCCAACTTAAGTGTTACGTGACGTACGTAGTTGTCAAAATATTTAAAATTAAAAACTAGCAAAGTTTGATTCACTTCCGGGTCTTTGCACTTCTTCAAACGAGTCTCACCTAAAGTAAGATTCTCGCTAATGATAAACATATTCAAATGGTGTACTAGAACTATGTATTCCATTTTCAAACTTCACCATGTGTTGTTTGTCTAGTATGGAATTATCACAAAATTTTAGTTTGTTCAATTTCTCACTTTCTAACAAATTTTGTTCAGCCAGCTGAACCAACTCTCTGTCACTAACATGAACTAATCTCATATGCCATGGTTTGGTTTTGTCATAAAAATCTTGACTAGCTAAGAATGCCTTACCAATAACAGAAACCATCTAAAATATACAACTCACACATTTTAGACCTTTTAACCATGATCAATGCGCCATGCAACATTTTCAACACTCTTAATTCAACTTTAGTGTTATAGCCTAAATCATCGAACATGCTTATAGAGAGCAAATTTCTCTTACGCTTGGAGAACATACCTCGCATTGCGTAGAAGAAACTCACGGTTATCAAATATTTATAGTTTAATTCAGTGGCGGAGCTAGAAATTTTAGGGAGCCTGGGCAAAAATTTTACACTTTATTTTTACTAATTTTATACCCCGTTTCTACTAATTTTGCCCTTGATTTTGTCTAAAAAATTTGCCATTGATTTTGTCTAAAAATTTTGCCCCCTATTTTTACTAATTTTGTCCTATATTTTGTCTAAAAATTATTAATTTTGCCCCTGGTATTGTCTAAAAATCGACTATTAGATGAGGGAGTATACAACGAAAGAAGGGGTTGAGCCCGGGCGCATGCCCGGGCTGGCTGGGCTATAGATCCGCCCCTGGTTTAATTGTATCAATGCCATAAACTTTACAGGTCTTATTGTTACCGAGTCAAACAATTCTACTTACTTTCGGCTCCAAAGTTTCAAAGTATTCTTTTTTTAGACACATGTGATAATAGAATCCTGAGTTTGTGACGCAACTCTTCTCTGTCTCTAGACTCACCTCCAGACACTAGTGCACCAGCACTCTCATAACCTACCTCATTTGAGAAAACAGGAATCTAAATAGAATCACACTTGCTCTCTCTATCATGACAAATACAATCCTTCTTGAAACGATTAGTTTTATCACAAGTGAAGTATTTTAACTTTGACTTATCAAAACCTTTGAACTTCAACTTTGACCTAAATTTTTTTTCCTTTTTGATTTCCTCTACTCTTGCTCTTTCCTCTTGAAACACTTGGACTTTCACCATGTCATAAAACCTTAAACTCTTTTATCTTAATTAACTCCTTGGTTCTTATAGTTGATTGGAGCACCTCCAAGGTGATAATGCCTTCCTTACACGAAAACAGATCACCTGCAGCTGGATGGATAGCAGCACCAAATATGCTGGAGAGGATCCAGATCCTTCCTTACACTAAAGAAAGACATCTTTAAAATCTGTGAGTAATAAGCTTAACAAAAGTAGAATCTTGAGGCATAAAATAATGAAATTCCTAACTTTATTCATCTTCTCGATCCTCTCTATTTGCGTTAGGCTGTCGACACTAACGTCTCATTTTTCATTACTTGTATACACACTTTTGATGAATTTAGATTGTTTGCCTCTTATAATTCCGTAATTGTATGAACTTATAGCACATTGTATGTCTTTATCTACTGATTAACAAAATTTATTGTCTTGCTTCTTAATAAACAAACTTCCATATAATCACCACAATATTTAATCACGTATAAACAAACAAATTATTATACTTCTTATTAATCAGATAATATGATTACAAAACATTAACTTTTAGTTACTGAGCACATCACAGATACTTTTTCTTAGAATATGTTCAATTATTAAAGGAAAACAATGGAAACTACCAGATTTATCTTCTGCAAACTATACCATTACCACTGCTGGCACCACCAGTGCAGTCCATCATACCATATTCAATAATCTCCAATCCTTTCTGCTCAGAATCTTTAGCAGAAGAGAATATACAAGCATTACAGTTGGCAGAAACAAGCGACGTGGTTCTATACTTGTCTTCCCCTCCAACAACCGGCATTGCCACGCCTGGTTTCGCCGGATTTTGAAAATCAGGCTGATAAGTTCTACCAAGAACACCTTCAACTTTAGACGATAAACCATAGAATTTGAACTGTACTTCCAAATGAGGAAAACAATCATTATGGGGAATCTGATAGTTATGAATTCTACTGTCCTCCTTGGTCACCGGCACCACATTGACTGATATTTCAGCAACTTCTGGAATTGTAACCATTACACCGTTCTCGTTCGAGGTTCTCTCGACTCTAAGTTGACTTTCCTCAGATTGCCATGTAGAAAGATGGCCTTCTGGGATTACGAGTTCCTTTCCATCATAAGAGAGCTTCAAATGGTCAACTTCATCATCCCAAATTGTAGATGGAGTGGCCTCAACAGAAAAGTTGTGAGAATCAAAGAAAACTCCTAATGCTTGAATCCAAGTATAATCCCTTGGTCTCCCTTTCGGCCTAAGGCCGATAAAACGAGCGTTGATTTGAAGGTTGACATCAGATACCAAACTGAAATGCTCATTCCTTTTTCCATGGAAATAGAAAACAATGCCATCCGCACCAACGAATCGAGGGTCTAAGCATGCAGATCCACGACCATTACAATTTGGTTTGCGACCTGTTCACATCCAATCCAATATATGATTAACACTATCAGATTTACCATAACAAAATGCTAAACTAAAATATTTCTATGCAAATGTATCATGTAAACATTCTTACTCTTGCATTGAGTTTTGCACACAGGAGAATCACAATCAAGATAGCAAATTTTGTCTCTTGGGTTGGCTGGTGATTTTGAAGGGCATTGAGCAGGACATGGTAGTTTCTTGAGAAAACAAGGACTCCTCCGGGTTGAGCATGTCTGAGATTCCACCTTAGTCGACGTCACACTCACACATGATGATACAAATACAGATAATAACAGAATAAATACTAAGCATTTGTTGCTTAACACATTCATGATGAATCTTATTATTTGTTAGATACAATGAGAGATCAATGTGAAACTCTCCTTATTATATACTCTCTTTTAGGTAATAGAAAACTCACCAAGTGGTTATTTTTCTATTGGTTTTAACATGAACGTGAGTGGGATGAATTGCTGGAATTCTTTGTGGCATCTTTTACATTGTCAAAACATTTACAATATAGAAAGAGGTAAAGGAAGTTGACATTATGAACAGCTTAAATACAGAGAGATTTTTATTGACTTTCACTAATTTATTCATGTTCAACCATGAAATTATGAGAAAATAAAGTGCAGTTGTAGAAGTATATTTGAGTATATGGTGTGGAAATTAACGCTTTCATTGTTACGTTAGGAAGAATGAAGCGTGTTGGATTTTGTGGACCAAAATCCGATTTTGTAACATTGAGTCACTTGCAAGTTTTAGAAGAGGCAAAGGATGTGCTGTGATTTACCCCTCTTAGTTTGAGTGAAAAGGGGTTTGAGTATTAAAGAATCAGTTCAAAGATAAAGAAAATCTGGTTACAAGATATTTTAACTATGGATCAATTTGAAGTACTTAAAAAAAAAAAAAACACTTACAAAGATATTTACGTCATGTTCAAAAGATCGATGTAAAATTCTTGTGGAATTTTCGTCTTAAAATCTATTTCACCAAAAAAGTTGAAATTTTTCGTTCGGTCAAATGACCTTTATGATAAATTGTCTTAAAATTTGTCATTTTTAAGTGGTTTTTCTTTTTTTTTTTCAAAGGATGGAGATTTTCTAGTTACAGAAACTTTAAGAGACGAAGAGAAAGATTCTTAAAGAGTTGTAACCATAAGAACTAGGAGATCATTGGAAGTTATCTACGAGTATATAAATACTTCTTAATTTTTCGAAATCAAGTGACTCATAATGAAGGATGAAAGATTGAGTCACATATGATTAGAAGAAATTATGAAAACTTCTTGTAAACTCGTTGAATTCATTTCTTCTAACTCATTTGTTATCTCTTGTTCAGACTCTTGATTGATAAAGGGTTAAAGAGATGTTTTCTTCTCCATAATAGATCATTTTGGATCGATCTAGATAAACAATTTGTTGTATGTATGAAGCAATAACTTTATTTATTTTGGATGGTGGTGGACAAATACATTGTTGCGAAATTACAGAATTTCACAAAATTATTGTTGACTTGCAAAAATATTGAGGTGAAATTTGACTATGAGGACTATGGTCTATTCTTGTTGAGCTTATTACCTAGATCCTTTGAGCATTTCAAAGTTTCTCTTCTTTATGGTAAAAAATGCAGTATCAACTTGGACGGGGTGTAATCATCTATAGGAACCAAGGTGAAGATTTTGAAGGTTGTTAATAGTTGAGAATGATTGATTGTTTCAAAAGGGATGAATGAGAGTAGGGGAACCAAAAAGGAAATAAATATAGGCAAAATACTAATTTTGGTCCCTTAACTATAGGTCATGATTCACGTTGGTCCCTTATCTTTTTTTCGTGCCAAATTAGTCCCTTAATTTTCAAAACGGTGCAAACAAGTCCCTTCCGTAAACTCTATTAGTCAAAGTTAGTTAAAAATCTACGTGACACATTTGACTAACTATGGTGACAGAGTTAGCGTCAGAAAAATCGACGCTAAAACTATTTCTGGATTTTAATTATTGTTCATCTCCTTATGGCTCATTTGCAGATCTAGCAATTCAGTGATGGCCCGTGGATATTGATCCAATGCATATCAGATTCACCAAATCACAACTCAACATACATACATACTTACTTTTAGCCTTTTATCTCACTTTGCAAGTTTCCATAAATTCCTCCATGGCCGTTTCGCAAGAACAACAACCTTTTATATCGAATCTCTCTTCTCTCAACTTGTCTCTCTCGATATCGCTATTAAACCCAATGCCTCTCTGCTTTCTACTCAACACAAACTCTTAGTACTAAACAACACCAGTAAAACCCAGTAAAAGCAACAATACACACAAGGGTTATCAAATACAAACACTAAATTTGCATTTGAGAGCAAAATCAACGTTAAACGAACAACCCTAACCATAGCTATCAACAACGTGTATTCACACAAACAAGAAAAACCCAAACCCCTTTCAAACCCTAAGGATATGTTTGGATTGATGGAAATGGGTGGAATGGAATGGAACGAAATGGAATAAACTTATGTTCCATTATTTGGATCGATTAAGAATGGATGGAATGAAGCGGAACCGGATGGAATGCATTCTATCCCATTCCATCACTTTCCATCATTTTTTATACCCTCCAATTTGGACGGAATGACAAAATCTCTCTATTCCATTAAGAAATACTCAAACAATGGAATGACGTCTTTATTTCATTCTGCTCCGTTCCGTTTCACTCCATACCGCTCCACTTCTTTCCGCTCCGTTCAATTTACTCTATCCAAACATAGCCTAAACCCCATTTCAATATTTGGTTGCTATATATTACAAATGAGCGTATTAATTGGGAAAAAATAAAACGGAACAACAAACCCATAATCGACGGTGCAAATATCAACGAGGAGCCACCAACGAGTCGATTTTTCTTCAAGGTGATTTGCTTCCTCTTCTTCCTCTTTTCTTTCGATTGCAACAACTGTTTGATCTAGCTCAGAGTATGATCATATTAGGAACTACTCTTGAGAAGCTGAGCATAAAAGGCTAAAAGTAAATATGTATGTGTGTTGAGTTGTGATTTGGTGAATCTGATATGCAATGAATCAATATCCATGGGCCATCACTGAATTTCTAGATTTGCAAATGAGCCATCAAAAATTAAAATACAGAAAATTTTGGGGAAGGAGATGAACAATAATTAAAATCCAGAAATAGTTTTAGCACCGGTTTTCCGTCACAATAGTTAGTCAAATGTGCCACGTAGATTTTTAACAGACTTTGACTAACGGAGTTGATGGAAGGGACTAGTTTGCATCATTTTGAAAATTAAGGGACCAATTTGGCATGAAAAAAAATATAAGGGACCAAAGTGAACCATGACCTATAGTTAAGGGACCAAAATGAGTATTTTTCCATAAATATATGTCTAAGTTCAAGTCTAAGGGATTTGACAAGTTCAAATACAAATGTTTTATATGTCATAAAATCGATCATTTCAATAAGAATATTCCAGAGGGGGAGGATGATTATGCGAATGTTGATGCACTAGTGGTAATAGGTTCGGAGACGAAGAAAGCCCGGGTCATGAACTCAAAAATATTTTATCACATATTTCTAGATTTGCAAGTTTCATGGAATTGGACTATTTGACTCAAGATGTTTGACAACTGTGAGTTCCTTGTAAGAAAATTTGTTGTTTATAAGCATATTTGATTATTTAGGATACTACACTAGAATTGAACATGGCATGTTAAAAATTTCGTATGATGCATTAATAATTGCTAAATAGTCTAAAATATGTGGTTTTTTATGTTTCAGATTGTTCCATTGTTATTAGTAATGCATCAGTATCTAGTTAATACTTTTATAATAAAACCAAATTATTGGATTTAAGATTACAACATATCAATAAAAGAGGTTTGGTTGAACTATCTAAACAATGTATTCTAGGTAGTGAGAAGCAAAACAAAGTAGAAATTTGCGATCATTGCATACTAGTCAAATAACATAGAGTGGATTTTGACATTGGTATGCATAATTCTAGTATATGGTTTTAGTATGTGTACTCAGATTTTTGGGTCTGACAAGAGTCGTAACACATAGGGGTGGTTTGTATTTTTCTCACTATGATTGATGATTTTTCTAAAAAAGTATGAGCTCACATTCTGGAACATATTTAAAAAAGTTTAATGAATGACATAATTTTATAGGAAACCAATTGAAAACTAAACTAGAAGTTTTAAGAATAAACAATTATCCAAAGATCGTTTCATAGTAATGTAATGAGTTTTATAGAAAAAAGATATAAAGAGGCATAGAACCATAGTTGACACACCGCAACAAAATGACATATCTAAATGCATGAATATGATCTATTTGGAGCAAGTAAGGTGCATGATTTTATAAACTAAGCTATCCAAGAGTTTTTGGGGTGAAGTTATTGCTAATGCAACTTATTTAATGAACAAATATGCACCCAAGTGAATAGGTATCAAAACATTTATGTATGTTTGGAGCGGGAAACCGGAAGACTACTTCAATTTTAAGGTTTTTAGAACTTTGGTGTTAGTGCATATTAAACAAGACAAGATGGATGTTAGAGATGTGAAGTGTGTCTCCATTGGTTATCTTGAAGGTGTGAATGAATATGAGCTTTAAGAAATAGAACCTTGTATAACAAAATATCAAAATATCAAAATTACTAGAGGTGAAAAAAATTTTTACAAAATTATACAAGAGGTGAAAAATTTTTTGTACAAAATTATACAAGAGGTCAAAATATCAAAATATCAAAATATCAAAATATCAAAATTATAACAATTCACCTCTAGCTACGAATGAATATCAAAATATCTTTCTTGCGTGGAGACCTTAAAGAGACAGTTGTTAATTGAATATGGTGATCAAAGATTTAGAAGGGGTGAATAGACTGATTCCCTTCAACTAATTTTAAAACAAAAGTTTATTTTGTTGAAGTTTTAATGGTGAAAACAATTTTTAAAAGGAGTTTTATGCAATTTAAAGAATCAGACGTAACGATACAAACACCACCAATGAGATAGAGATAATGAGATTGTAATATGTAGATTAACCTTTAATAATTCAAATAAGAAATTTGAAATATTTTGAATTAATCAATCTTTAACTCTTTAACAATCTACCATCAATCTTTTGTCCTCGCTTGCACCTAGTCCAGTCTTCAATGGTGAACCATTGAAAATTTAATATTCCGTTATATGGTTTTGGTTTAGTTTTTGGTTAAAACAAAATCAAAGAAAACAATTAAGATAAATATGCTCAATCCATATTATCTTTGTCTTCCTTCTTGATTAATTCTTGTATGCAATTTATCTAACCAGAACTGCCAACTTGATCACTATCTTCAATCTAAAGATGCTTCGATCTTCACAATTGAAAAAAAGTGGTGGAACGATTTATAATGATTGATGCTAAAATCATTAACACTCATTTGAGTCATCACTCTAAGTTTCTGGTTATGCAATATCCTAAAAGCAGAGATGATGAAGACTACTCCCCATTAAAGTGGTGTTAGAAGCATCATGTATAAACATTAAAGTGGTGTTAGAAGCATCATGTATAATATGATTTATAATAGACTGGACTTAGCATATGTCATTAGCATAGTAATCCCTCCTTACCTAGTTATAAGCAAAAAAACCACACGTTTTTCTTGTACCAAATTATTAAAAAAAAAAAACATCAAAAGTTATTTCATTTTAACATTTTATTCTAAAAATCCATCTTTTTTTCAAAGTAAAATTAAATATAAATTACATTTAATTAACTTTCTCTTATTTTTCTATAAACAACAACCAATTGAAATTGTTTTTACGTCTCTCTATAAAACATATTTCAAGAAAGACCCAAAAAATTTGAATTTTTTTAATAAGTGTAAAAACATTGACTTTTACTTATAAATTGATACAGAGTTACTCCCTCCGTCTCATAATAAATGTCCTATTTGAGCAATGCGCGGTTTTTAAGAAAATGATTGAATGTGTTGGTTTTAGTAAAAAAATTAATGTCATTTACTAGAATACCCCTATTAATAGTAGTTGAATAACGTGAAAGTTACTAAATAGGGGTATAATAGTGGAAAAATAATAATGATTGATGCATTGGAATTGTAAATGGACAATTAATTTGAGACAAGGAAAAAATGCAAATGAGACACTTATTATGAGACGGAGGGAGTATTTAAATGATTAATTGAAGAATAGTTTGAAATACACAAAGACAAATCAGACGTCTTTGAAGATTTTATAGATGTGGACTATACAGGAAATATCATACATTTAACAATCCTTGCCAGATTTTGCGTTTAACTTATTTGAAACGTCTATAAATTTGGAAAGCAAATCAACTATATGTACTTCATCTAGAACTCATGTGGATGACATAATTAACTTTACTAGATGACTTTTTTGGAAATTTTCTAAATAATCACTTGTCCTGTTGGAGAACAAATCAAGTCCTGACGAGGTAGTTGTAATATCTGCTAATAAGTTGCCCTACATGGCTTCTTTTTTCGTCCTTATCTTTGCAAAGAGAAGACAGTTTTGAGGAATTTTATTGAAGGTATTTAAAGAAATGGTTTAGGAAGTTATGACACTTTGCAGGATACATGCCTACCTACTGATAAATATGCTTACTAGTGATATGATAATACTTCCCTCAATAACAAAATTAAAAAGTAGATTGAAGAAGCATTTTGGTAAACAAAAATAGTAGAGGTGTGATATGTGAAAGAGAAACATCACTGTCAAAAATTATATTACAATTGTAATGCTACTCAAATCAATATATTCCTATCCTCTCTAAAATGTGCTACCATGCATGCACACTACTACACTCTTTCCTCTAGTATGTGAATATTGAGGACACACTCAGCAAAGACTCAATCTGCGTCTTTTATTTCAGCTTCAACATCAATTGCTCTACCGGAATCCTCGTCTGCGATAAAAGAAATAAGGGAGCACAGCATCATCATCAAAGATGAAGGGATAATAAAGAATAATGAGACAACGAAGGAGTAGCATTTAAACAAGCCTTGTGAAGAAGGTTACCGTTTCTAGATCGCGAGATATTGTCAAAAGCTTGTCCAAATGTTGTAGATTGGTTTGAAAAGTTCACAGATTCCTTTACAAACTCATTGCCATCAACTGATATCAAAACAAATGTCTCAATTAATTTTCTAACCACGGATAGGAAGTGTTAAGCTTAATATCGACAGAAAAGCGAATGAAAAATATAAGATTTCCATTCTTACCAGAAAAAGGTTGACCGCAAAAGGGGCACAACTGCAATTCCTCATTTAAAGTGGATCTGTAACAAATAACCAGACATTATAAGGTAAAACCGATCGATTTGAACTGCTTCAAAATAAATCATCATTAAGTAGTTTATTAGGATGTACATAAAATATCTCTTACTTGAAAACCTGAAAATCATTTCCACAGTTTGGACACTGCAGATACAATACAGAAACAACAAAACCGAGTCAGTGAAGGTACAAATCACCTTAGAATAAAATACTTTTCATCTCAATAGTCCAAATAATAAAAAAGCTATTTTGTGTGAGAAAATTAAATATTTTTTGCACAACAATAGAGACTTGTGAAAATTAGATATTTTTTGCACAACAATAGAGACTCATTTCTCGAATCGAATAGGACCACAAAGGGCAGCAAAGCTCGCTCTCAATACAAAAACCAATCGTAAGAAATATATCCAAGTTAAAAAGTGTAAGTTGACTGAGAAAGAAGTTTTAGAGTTAAGTTATGAAGAAGCCTTACAGTGCCTTTCATTATATCTCTTCCTGCCCACCAGAGGAAAGCACCGAGACCTACTATCGGTACTAACACTGCAAAGATCTGCATTCGAATAAAGAAAAACAAGAACAGGATTCAAATAACAGTTAGATGATTAATTCACATGTACTAGTTTTAGAGGAAAAACTTTACTAGAAGACAAAATCAACTAACGAAAAAAAAGATAGTTCTTTGAAAATTTACAAAAAGACATTATAAGGGACTAAGTGTGTATTTACAAATTTAGGTGATGTAAAAAACACATGGAGAAACTCATCAAAAATTTACTACAACAACAACCAAGTTTTATTCCACTACGCTATAATGTTCTATCCAGGACCTTGTTTCTATCCAAATTGTTAATTTCGAGATGTTTCTTAATAATTTCTCTTATAATTTTTCTAAGTCTTCCTCTACCTCTAGAATCGACAAGTTTTCTCTATACATGTTCAAACCACAAAAGCCTATTTTCTACCATGTTTTCTACTAAAGGTGTTATCCTAACACTCTCTAATAGTCATTTCTAATCTTATTTTATCTAGTCTTAGCACACATCCAATGCAACATCATCAAAATCTAATAACAAGAATAAAAGAGATACTATAAGTAAATTGCTCTTCATCCTTAGCTAGTAATTTATCTTCACTCCATCAAGACGACGCACTTTAAAAGTCTCTTTTCTCCTTGTTAACAGTTTGTTAACAAGAAAAACCAACACAAATTTTAAGAGATGAAAATAGAAAATATTTCTACAACAGGGCCTAATTTACATCACCCAAATTTGTCATGAAAAACCATGAAAACTGAAAAGGTAAAATATCAAGTGAAAGTGGGCAATAAGAGCTGATTCCCACCTCATTGATAGGTTTCATGAACACTTGTATTGAAATACGATGTTTGTCAGGCCTCAAGCAACCTAGAGTTCGAGTTGGAAGGCCATGTTTGATTCCACAAACGGAAGGCTTAAACTTGAGTTAGCTAATAGCAATGGTCAAACATGGTTTAACTGATGTAAATACATTTGGCTTCCTACGTTAGAAATCGATTCTTAAGTTGAAGCACCCATTTGTAGCTTCCACCATGGCATGGAAATGATTCTGAATTTCATTGTACTGAAATGTGATAAGAATCTTACCACACCTATTATATGATTGCATATTCAAAAGCAAGCAAGATCAAAAACTATCCAAACAATGAACTGATAAAAAATCACTTTTAACATAAATTATCCAAATACAAATGCAACTCACTTTTAACTAAAATCAATTTTACGAAATCCATTCGGTAAAAATTAATTTTTTGCAGTTGGTTAATCATAACTAGTTCTAAACAAAGAGAGGGAGAGGATACCCAAATGGAGACAATAGCATCCAAAATCCATCCAAGCTGTCCAGTCACTGAAAGATAAGTTAACCCAATAGCCAAAGCAAGATTACCCAAAATCCTAGCAGTCCCACCATCATCCCTTCCACCACCACCACCACCATTATTGAATCCAAACCCTTGATTATTTTTCACCAAAACTACTCTCTTTTTCTTCTTGCACCCTTTCTCTCCCATCAAAACCCCATTTTTATACACTTTACCTCCCAAGAAGGAACCTCTCTCCCTGTATGCTCTCAACTTGAAGCTACCCAGATGAAAAGAAGTAAACTTTGGGTCCAAACGAGAGAAAGAAAAAGTGGGTTGTGTCCTGTATGCACCATCATGGAAGAAATTGAAGTTGAAATTGGGTTTCAAGTGTGAAAATTTGATTGAGAATTGTACAAGGGTGAACATGGGGAATATTGTAAATGGGAGAAATTTAATTATCAACTATTCTAGTTGTGTCAAGTATCAAATTTGAATTATGAACTTAGAATCAGAAATTGAATTGTTCTGTTATTTCTTACCAAGTTGTTGTCTTCTCCAAATCCAAGGAACTGTTGCCACGTTAGTTCTAAGTGGCCCATCAGTCTGCATTATCTTCTTTTGGTTTATTGCAACTTTTCCTTGAACAAAATATTTCTACTTCTTTATACTACCTACATTTTTTATTATAAGTCTGTTTTAGATAAAAAAAATAATAATTGTTAGTTTTTTATTATAAGTCTTTTTCAGATAGAAAAATAATAATTATTTTATGAAAATGTTGTTTTAGATGTTTTACACAGATTAAGAAAAATAATAATTGTTTTATGAAAATGAGAAATTATGAAGATTTTTACAAAATTATCTTTTATTAATGAGATGTGAAAGATAAATTTATACAATTGAAAGTAGACAGAATAATAAATATTTAAAAATATAATAGGAAAAATAGCATTAATTATTCATTGGAATTGTAAAGCGACTTATATTTAAATACAATTTTTTTTTCAAAACGACTTATAATAAAAAACCGAGGGAGTAACTTTTAATATTTTTGAACAAAATGTTACCTTGATTTTTATTATTAAAACCGAGATAAAAATTCTTTATTTCTTTTTCAATCAAAAAGGCGTTTTTATTTTTTTAGATTTTACGAGATGGTTTGTTACCTCAGTTTTTTAGATTATCAAAAATAAATACTCTTGAAAATTTCTTTACCCACCTCCCTATGGGGGGTCACCCCCAGCGAAATTCCCAAACTACCCCTGCTTCGGAAATGAACTTCCGGAGCGCTTTTTTTTTAAAAAAATTTCCTTGATTCGGAAGTTCATCTCCGAAAACACCTCATGGGGGGTGCGTTCGGAGATGAACATCCGAAAACACCTCATGGGGGGCGCGTTCGAAGATGAACATCCGAAAACACCTCATGGGGGGTGAATTCGGAAGTTCATTTCCGAATTATGCAGAAACTGTGTTTTTTTTAATGTTTTTTCTTAAACGCAACCGCATTTTAATTAAACGTTACCGGCAAATAAAATAAACAATAGATAGACTGAAAACACTAATATGATAAATAAACAAAAAAAAATACTAATATGAAAATATTATATACAAACCGAAATAAATAAAAATAGTGTGCTAAATATACAATCCAAAATCAAAAAATGAATAAACCCCACCACTACTGAGTGTGCCTAACCCGCTCACCCTGGGCCCTCCTCTGCCGCCTGTACCCCGCCGCACGGCCCGCATCAGTGACGATGATCTCCATCACGGCGACTGCCTCTGGTCCGCCCTGATGAATGACACCTCGATGCAACGCGTCCCGCCCAAGCATCTCTATCCGCTGGCAGATCGGAAGGAGATCAATGGCGTGGTCATCCTCCGCCTGCCGGTTCTCCAGGATCTCCTCGTGTGCTGGCCTAGGAGCGCTGGGAACGTCGGGTCTCAAGAGAGGATGGGACACCCGGTAGAACCATGTGACGTACCCCTCCACACTGTGCCAGTCCTGGGTGACCCGCATGCGACGGTACTCCTCCGGTACCACATGATGCTGCCACTCCTCCCATATGGCAGTGAGCTGCACTCTGGTCACTGTGTCAGGAGCAGCCTCGAAGGGTGACCTGGGTATGATCTGCACGAACCCAAACTGCCGCATGCACCGCTCCGGGAGATACCGGACCATGATGCCGGTCCCGCATGCCAACCAGCCTGAATATAGAGCAACCCCGTCGAAGGGGACAACCTGAGCATAGTCGGCGAACGGCCTCCAGGTGACGTCGTCGTGCATCGTGCGGTCCAGGTACAAGCGGTATGGTCCCACCGCATCGTTCCCCCTCTGGAGGGCGTATCTGGCGGCCCTGGGCATGGCGTCAACGTACGCAGGATCGATGTGGAAGCCGTGGATGCGGGAGAAGTAGGAGATGATCCAGCTCTGAAACACAAATACGATAATGTATTAAAAATAAATACGAAACATAAATAAATAAATAAATACGAGAATGTGTTAAAATCAAACGTACCGTAAGCAGAGTGCAGGATCCGACCAGCTGCCTCGTCCTCCAGTTGGAGGCCTCATTCAGCTTCTGGTAGAGATATGCCAGAGTAGCTGCCCCCCAGTTCCACTGGTGAACGGTATCCAGGTCCATGAAATAGCGGAGGTAGGTCACGTCGACGTACCTGACGCTCTTGTCCACAAAGCATGCAGCGCCTACCACATGCATGTACCAGCACCGAAGAGCGCAGCCGCGGTGATACTGTGTGAACAGCTCGTCACCCGCAGCCTCGGCAGCCGCGTCCAGATGGTGCTCAAAATAAGTCTTCAGTGTGGTGAACCGGATATGAGGCCCAGATGTCGTGGCGCACTCAAAGTGAGCAACCTCCTCCTCCATGCCCAGATAGAGCGTCATCCACTCGATGGCCTCGACCCTCTGGATCCGGGAGTGGTCCAACAGCGGCCCCCTAATCGGCAGGTGGAGAAGACACTGCACGTCGTGCAAGGTGATCGTCATCTCCCCAACCGGCAGGTGGAAAGATGACGTCTCCTTGTGCCAGCGCTCCACAAATGCCCCCTGCATGCCGGTGTTGATGGTGGTGTACCCGGTCATGCAGAGCCCGCTAAGCCCTGAACCTCGCACGTGGTCGTTAAACCACTGAGCTGCTGGTTTAAACAGAACGAAAATCTTCCTGGAGTGGTTCACCATTTTCAATGGCTCTCTCTCCTGTTAAAAAAAAACAAATAAGCGAGAAATAAACGGTAAAATTATAAAAAATGGTGACAAATAAACGGCTAAGTTAAAAAAAATACCTCTCCCTCCCAGATCCGCCGAGCGACGTGATCCTGGTAGTGAATCAGCAGGGAAGTGTCAAAAGGCCCTCCCGGAAAGCTATCCACCTCCTGCTCCTCCTGCTCCTCCTCCTCCCCGACTGGAGGGTCAACATCCGGTATGACCTCCTCCTCCTCCTCCTCATCCTCATCCTCCTCCTCTCGCTGGCGGGAAGAAGATACCCGAGCCAGCCTACTCCTAGAGCCTGAAGCAGATGAACTCTCCACCAAGTCCTGTGGAACGCGGACACGGCGTCCCCGTCCCTGCCCCCGTCCCTGGATCGACGCCAGATGCGCCGCCGCCCGCTCGCGTCTAGCTGACGCAGTCTGGGACTCTCTCCCCTGTCTGATGCGTGCTGGCTGGTCTGACATAATCCTGTAAACAATCGAAATCAATTAATATGCGAGACAAATGAAAAAACAAAAAAAAATGAACTTTTGGTACAGTTCGGAAGTTCATTTCCGAAAACTGGGATGGAGGTGTTTTCGAAAATGAACTTCCGAAACACCCCCATGCAGAGCTTCTCTGCAACCTCCAATGGCAGACCCAAAAACCTAAACCAAATCCATTTTTTTGCCTACTAAACATCCTAATATCAGTACTAAGCTATCTTAATGTCATTTTTTCAGATTCTAAACACCCTAATATAGTTTAATCAAATAGATCTAAAACTTGAAAAAACAATGATAAACTTACCAATTAGTGTTTAATGATGAGTTTGGTTGAGTTTGGAAGAAGAGTTTGGCTACTTCACACTTGCTTCTGCAGAAATTTCGCCTATGGAAGTGTTTGATGATGATTAGGGTAAATGATTTGGGGGAGGGGGAGAGTTCTGCTTAATCTGCAGAACGCGTTTTATTTCGGAAGTTCATTTCCGAAATTGTAGTTTCGGAAATGAACTTCCGAAATAAGACATTTTTTTCAAAAAAAAAGGCGCTTTCGGAGATGAACTTCCGAAAACACCTTTTTCATGCATTTCGGAAGTTCATTTCCGAAGTCAGGGGTATAATGGGGTTTTCACCAGAGGTGGACTAGAAGATAGGGAGGTGGCCAAAGAATTTCTCATACTTTTTATCTTTTTAATTCCTTAAGGCTATGTTTAGATATCATAAAATCAACGGAGCGGAATAGAGCAGAGCGAAATGGAGCAGAACAAAGATATCATTCTATTGTTTGGAAATTTTAGGACGGAACAAGGTAAGTTGTTCATTCCGTCCAAATCGGAGGGTGAGAAAAATGATTGTAAGTGATGGAATGGAATGAAATTCATACCACTATATTCCGCTCTGTTCCATCCGTTTTTAAATTATTCAAACAATGGAATATCATTTTATTCCATGTCATTCCACACCGCTCCATCCGGTTCCATCAATCCTACATTCCGCTCCATTACTATTGTTCTTGTGTTGTGGGATGGATGAGGAACATCATTGCTCTCGACTGCCTCGGCGGGCGGAGTTATCCAAGGGTTGGCCTTTTTAGCCCTCACGCCTGGGGGCACGTTCTCTTTAATTTAATGTTTTCTACACAGCACTTTCTAGCGATATCCTGGTCTCCGCGTACTACCCCCACACGTTCGTTGGGGAGCGGGTATTTCATGCATAGATACAAAGTGGATAAAGCGGCTCCCAGTCGGTTAAAGGCTGGTCGCTCAATGATCATATTATATGAAGAGGGGACATCGATGACTAAGGTACTTAACCTTTATTTCTTTTGCGTGATCTTGCTCTCCGAACGCGATCCTTAGGGTAGTGGCAGAGTCAGAAAAATTATAAAGTCCGATCAAAATTACCTCAGCTTCAAAGAACTCGTTTATTTGTCTCCTCACTGAGTATCATTCTCTCATTTCTTAAAAAAACCCATAAATTGTAGTGAAAGATTTAAAAATGTCATTTGTAATTTTTTCCACCTAAAAAAATGAGTATACAATAAATTTATAGAGTTAAATAAAATGTTTAAAATAAACTATTTCAATAAGCTTATCAAATTTATTTGTTTAGTTGTGCAAGTAGATTAAAATGCTATACAATGGTTATTATGGTGGTCTTGCTGCACATAATAAATAGTTATTGGTGAATTCTTATCTACTCAACTCAAAAAGTTGGGTAAAGTTACCTTCAATGTAAAATATCTTGGAAACAATAAAAAAATATACTATTTAATAATTAATTAAATAAGATAAAACTAAATAATGCAATGTGATTGGTGGAAGGTACACTACCCAATTTTTTGAAATCGGTAGAGAAGTTGTCCCATAGTTATTTATTATTACAAATGAATTATAAAGTTAATGTCTCAGAAAAATTGAATAATTTAAAATGAATAAAAAAATATGAGTAGATAGAATCAAATATCATATATATGATTAAAAATTTAACTTTGTTAAAAAATATATAATTTTAAAAAATCCAATACAGTAATTTTTAATCTGCATTGGACAATTTTGTAAACTAATTCATAATATCAAAATTTCACACCATTCTTATTTCTTACTTTCATTTGCTATATATTTCCACCCACCCTATCAACCTTGATCAGTAGCACTTGTACGCATCTCCTTCTTCAGTCCTCACCTTCCTCCCTTGTCACCAAAACTCAACAAAGAAAGATGGCCAAGAACAACAAGACCAAGAAGAATAAGAACAACAACGTCGCCGAAGCTCCACCGGCGAATCCCACTCCCGGCTCACCACCACCACCACCACCACCACCTGTTTCTCCCAAGAGAGCCATCGCTGATCCGCGTCTGTATAAAAAGATGGAAGACGAGGCTTTTGCTATAGCCGCCACCGTTAGTTCCTTCCTTCATTTACCGTTTTTGGATTATTCTTTTTCTAGGTTTTGCGTTTCACGGTGTCTTGTTTCTTATAGTCTTGAGCTTTTCTTGAACCAGGCTTTCAAGACGTACGATTCGGACGCAAGAATTGCCGATGAGATAAAGAAAGAGTTTGATCGCAGATACGGCGGCACTTGGCATTGCATCGTCGGAAGCAGTTATGGTAATAATTAATTACGTCTTTCTTTCATTTTTTCACTTAATTAGGGTTGCTTAATGTATGGTTATCAAGTTAATTACTTCTAGGTTTAATAATTGAATTGCATTAATGTATGTATTTTTTTTCTTTTATTTTTGCAGGGTCGTGTGTATCTTGTGATGATGGCTACCACTTTTATTTCTATTTCGGTCTGAAAGACATTATACTTTTTAAATGTTGATAGACACAGACATATGAATTGTGATGATGGTGGCAAAGTTGATAGAAGAATGAGATATGTGTTAGGTCCATCATCATGATCATGTATTAGTTGATAAACTGTGCTGAAGAACACTCTTGATTCTTTGTTATGCTTGTTTGTATTTTTCATTTTGACGTGTCATGCAAATAAACTAGTACCGGAAATTTTGTATAATGACTCATGTTAAAATAGTACTTAGGAAAAATTTGAATGTGAATTGGTTATATCTTGCTACTCGTGCGGAAACTGAATTTGACATAGCAATCACACTCTAAACTAGTTTGATAATAATGGCGTGTAACTCGTTAAAGTAGTTGCATGTTTTTTTGCATTGGAGAGCAGATCTAAGGCTCTGTTTGACGAGCACAAAAGATTAGTTTATAGTTCACATGACTAAAAGAGATTCATTTAAGTAATTAGCTTATTAATTGATTTGAAATGGTGAGTAGAGTTGAATCCAGATGAATTACACTATGAGTTAGAATTGGGATTTAGTTTTGTCTATGAATGAAGAAAAATGAATCTAGAATTATCTTACTCTCTAAACTTAACAAGTTGAAATTTGTTAAGCTTGTCAAAATGGAAAAGTGGTTTAACAAAAGTGATCTATGATCCTCTAAAGACCAAATCATCATTTAGAAATTAAGTCTCCTCTGCAGGATGATTTTAAATAATTGAACCAACCTATGTGTGGATGAAGCTCTTGGTGATGATGGTTGGATAATAGTTATGCAAGAAAAACTCAACCGGTACTAAAAGAATGAAATTTGGGGTCTTGTGAAACGAATACAAGGTAAGGATCTCATTGGAACCAAATAGATTTTCATAAACAAGCTTAATAAGCAAGGAGATATGATAAGAAAAAAGATAGAATAGTAGCTAAAGATATAGCCAGCAAGAAGGTCTGTTATACTAACACTTTTGCACCTATAGTTAGACTATAAGCCGTAAGATTATTATTATCAATTGTTGTTAACCATAATATCACTTTATATCAACTTGATGTCAAAAGTACATTCTTTAATTGATATATTAATTGTTTCTCAAACAATCTCATGTGTTTGAAGATGTTAAACACCCATAGCACTTTCATAAATTAAAAGACAGTAATGTATGGTCTTAAAGAAATTCCTATAGTTTGATATGATATACTTAGCATGGCAAACATGCATATCCGCTTATTTAGATTATGTTCGCAAAAGCCCGTGAAAAAACAGGACGGGTCGGACATATTTTAGAGTACGGGTCTAAAATCTCGCTCCTCCCCCCATGCCCGCAAAAGAACGAGCGGGACAGTGTGGACACATTAAAGGGAGCGGGGCCTAAAATCTTGTCCTGCCTCGCGAAAAAGTGCGAGTAAAACATGCATGCCCAACGGACCGGACCCATTTTGCCACCCTTAGATATACTCGATAGCTTTCTCATTAAAATTGATTTTTCAAGAGTACAAGTTGATACTACATTATTTAACAAAATAATCAAAAATAAAATTTTAATAGTTCAATAGTTCAAATATATGTTGATGATATTATTTTTGGTTTCACTAATGCTACTCATTATTAAAATTTGGCTAAGATAATATAGGCCGAACTTAAAATGAACATGACGAGAAAGCCCAAATTCCTTCTAGAAATTCAAATCAACCAAAACACAATATCATTTAACTATTGTTAAGGGAATATTTAGATATATGAAAGATAAGCACTACTAATTTTAATTTGTGCTATAAAAAATCAAATCTTTACAAGCTAATTGGATTAATTGGATTATGTTGACTAAGCTGCAAATTGAATAAAAAGAAAAAAAACACTGGTGAGAGCGGTCTATTCTTTAGTGACAATCTCAACACTTAGACAAGCAAAAGAGAACAAACAATTGTGTTTATCCATAATATATAAGCAGCACTCAACTTCTTTGGATAAAGCATCAACTTTAAGATTATGAAATAAAGGAAAATATGGTATCATTTGTGATAATACCTTTGTCATTTGCTTATGTAAGAGTAGAGATGACAATGGGCAGAGTTTGGGCAGGGTACTATAGTATCCGTCCCCATACCCGCAGTTTAAAAAAATTCCCGTACCCGAGCCCAAACCCGCGTGGGTTTCAATATTCATGCCCGTACCCGTACCATGTGGGTACCTCAATGCCCATACCCGTACCCGTTTACCCGCATTTATAGTAAAATTAAATCGTTTAATTACAAAATATCATATAATTTAAGTCTTTTTAACAATATTAAAAAAATTATGTATGTTATTGTTGAGTTAAGAAACAAATGAACACTTTAATTAAAATGTGTAATGATTTAATAGCGATATATTTTAAAAAAAAAATTTAGAATCATGCATTTTTATATAATAATATAAATGATATTATAGAAATATGTAGTGTGGGTATGGGGCGGGTTGGATAGTAAGGTACCCGTGCCCGCATCCATACCCACATTTTTTAATGGGTAATTACCCGTGCCCGTGCCCATACCCATTTTTATGGGTATTTACCCTACCCGATATGGGATTTTTTGTGGGTACCCACTGGGGATGGGCCAAATTGCCATCCCTATGGAAGAGTCCAATTTTGCATTCTATGGCAAACATTTTGAGATTAAACATTACTTTATAAAAGACTATCAAAACCCTTAGTCGAGGATATACTCAGTTTTAAATCAAAGAATATAAGTATTATTTTTTGTAAAAAAATATATTTGATTATCGTTAAGTTAACTTATTTGATAATTCTGTTGAGTTTACAGCAGTGCGGATTCAAAGTGAAATTCTAATCACTAGATTATTAAAAAAAATTGATATTTAAAATCATATGAATGATCTTTTAGATTTACATTGTGATCCTCTTTACAATTACTAAAGTAAAGTCCGAGAATGATTATCAAGTGTAGGGGTGGCAAACGGGCATGTCCGCCCCGCAAAAGCTTGCGAAAAAACGGAATGGGGTGGGTTTTTTTAAGAGTGCGGGTCTAAAATCTTGCCCCGCCCCGCAAAAAAGTGAGGGTGGGGCGGGGAAAGCCCGCGGGAATTAGGCTTTTTAGGCCTAAAAATAATAAAATTCTATGAAAAAACAAATGCCCGCAAAAGCCCACAAAAAAACGGGGCGGGGCGGGGCGGACACATTAAAGAGAGCGGGCCTAAAACCTTGTCCCGCCCCGCAAAAAAGTGCGAGTAAAACGGACTTTCCCCGCGGGCCGAGCCCGTTTTGCCACCCCTAATCAGGTGTTAACAATAAAGCGTTTTTTCATTGAATATGCATGATGATTATTATTTTAAAATATTAGATAGATAAGGAATTGAATGATAGATATTTTATCTAACAGAACTCTGAGTAAAAAAAAGAGTAGAATATCACCTTTTGTTAATTATTGTATGAGTAAATGAATATGTCCTTTCATCCAATCAAAAAAAGAATTTGTTCTTATTTAATACTCCGCGTGTGGATTCCAGCCAAAAAAACAAAGGTGACAAAACAAAAGCAGTCAAATAAAATAAATAAAAAAGAGTCAAGGAGTGCGTTGTAAATATGCGATCACTATTTTGTTCACATTTAATACTAATAACGACCATAGACGAAAAGTTTATTCAATAGAGAGAGGGGAAATATCGCAAAAAGACCAATTTGACCTTGGATCTTCTTCTTCCTCTCTCTCGCTTTCGCTTTCTACCAATTCCTTCTCCGATTCGTTTCTGTTACTCTTCTTCAATCAATCGCCATGAACGGAAAGGCCAACGTTACCAAAGAGCTTAACGCTAAGCACAAGAAGGTTTCTTAATTGTACTTTTTCTGTTGTTTTCGCAAATTGTGTGAATTGAATCCTTATTCGTTCGATTCGAATCCGTTATCGCCTGATTTGTTATTTTATATTCTGATGTAGCCTGTGTATGTGTATTTGATACTTTTTGTTTTCACTGGAATTGTTTGGAATTGTGGTGTTTGGATAGTTTTTCTGTGATTTTAATCTGCTAGTTTGTTCATGAACTTTGATGTATGTTTATTGATAGTTGGTAGGTTGATTGATTGATCTATAGTGTTCTATGAAGCACGGACACCACGACACTTACGGCGACAAGCTACCAGTAATAATTTGAAAAAAATGAATAAATTAAATGTAATCACAAGTGTCGATATTGTTGTCTGACACAGACATGTACACGCCTTTTTATAGTGTTTCACTTTGTTGGGATTAATCAATTAGGATATTGTGATTTGTAGTTTTGATACTTTTCAACTGATGCACAAATTACATACTTAGGTTAGGTCTATCTAGTTTGCGAAGGATTTTTTGTTTTCATTTTTATAGTGTTTTCTATATCGATATTTGAAAATCAGAAATACTAGTTGCATTGTTTACGTAATTGTAAATTTGGGATATTAAGGAGGACTTAATCCTTGATGACTTAAGGGAGGGATTTAAGTCATAAATATTGATGACAAGAATGGAGAAAACATTGTGAGGATCTTCTGGCTTTTTTTATTAAATTATGATGTCTTGTTTCATTGATATTTTGAGTGGAGAAGGAGAAAACTTTACTTGTATCTTAAAGGTTATTCATATTTCATTGTTGATTCTCCCAACATGAAGATGGATCCAGTTTAATAGGTTGAGAACAAGTTTTCCTTGCAGTCACTCACTGATATCTGAGATCCTTAATTCCTGTCAACGTACTATAAACTACATTAACTTGTATTATTATACCCTTTATTCAACGTTTTTAATTTTAGGCATTGTCATATCATGTGTTTCCCATCTCTTTCTCTCTCTGGCTTATATATTTTATGTTCTTTACTTCAAATATGTAGATACTGGAAGGACTGCTCAAATTACCTGAGAATCGGGAATGTGCTGACTGCAAATCTAAGTATGTATCTGGCTGAATCTGAATGGTTCTATCCAGATCTCATGTCAGTAATAAATAGAGTAAAGAGATACAAATTGGTTCTTAAAATATAGATGTCCATTGCATTTTTTTCATTTCCAAGATTTAATATTATCATTATTATTATTATTATTCACAGTGTGGACTGGCTCAACTTTATATAATAATTTACTTTGCAGAGCTCCAAGATGGGCCAGTGTAAATCTTGGCATCTTTATATGCATGCAATGTTCGGGAATACATAGAAGTTTGGGAGTACATATATCAAAGGTGATGCTTATCATACTGTGAAATATCGGAAGTGTGGGAGATTTGTGGGTGATCGTATTATATGGTCATTTGTGGATATAGTCTTCATATTACAGAGTAGTTTGTGGTCATTTGTGGGTATAGTATCAAGAAGCAGATGGTTTGTGAATGAATATCATTTTCCTTGTTTAACTTGAAATTGACTTTTTTTCCCTTTTTATTTCATTTGTATATTATTAGCCAATCCCACCTAGTGAGAAAATCTATAGTTGTTGTTGTTGCTGTTGTATATTTAGAGGTAAATTGTGCTGCTGTGGGGAATTCGCTTGTTAATTTATAGTAGGACTATTATTATTTTTACTGGGACTCTGGCGGTGTTGATGGCGATTAAATATTTTTTGTTGGCAAAGTTTTTCAATCTGATTTTGTTGTTTTTTCATTTAAAATCAAGTATTAGTACTAACTTAATTTGACATGGGAATTACTGAAGTATGGCTTCTAAGTCCTAAATGTTGGCTTTTATAGTGATTAAAGACTTTCTAGAAGTTCCAATTACTTGAGGCATTCCTTTATTGCATATTAACGTATGGTTTTCTTGTCAGGTTCGTTCTGCAACTCTTGACACTTGGCTTCCAGAGCAAGTTGCGTTCATTCATTGTAAGGGAACTTGAATGTTCATGATCTTTTGCAGTTAATTTGAATTTGTTGATGTATATTTTTGTTATACAATCAACTCATTATTTCAGAATGTCTTGTTTTGGTCTTATTCAGCAATGGGAAACGATAAAGCAAATAGTTACTGGGAAGCAGAATTACCTCCAAACTACGACAGAGTTGGCATTGAAAATTTCATTCGTGCAAAGTAATAAACCCCAAGACTCTGGCTAAATTTTCATACTTGTACTGTTTGAAGTGTATGCATCTTGTTTTTTACACATGATTTCAATTATTGCATATATATTTAAAGGTATGAAGAGAAAAGATGGGTTCCGAGGGATGGGAACCCAAGAACACCTTCTGGACTACGGGAAGATAAATCTCCTTCACAATGGCCGAGGCCTGTAGAAAAAAGTGGACATGAATACGTCACTGTTCCTGAAAATACTTTTGAGGAAAGGAAGAAAATCCAACCATCAAATGCAGTTCCTGCTACAAGACGTAGGGTTCCTGCTCCTCGCAAAGTAGCTGAGCAGGTTATTACTATTTTATATGTGAACCTTTTTTGCCTCTTCTTATATGACATCTTATGTTACATTATGTGCAATGTTCTGAAACCCGAACCGGACATTGAACTGAAGAAGACACTGATTTAAGTATGGTCCAACTGGGGTTGAACCGGTAGTGATTAGATAATATTTGTTTTGTGATTTTAGTATGTATAAAGTAATGTATTCAAGTTGAACATGTTAAATATTAAGTATAAGTATTTATACAGTAACCTGATTGATTAAATATTGTACCAACATAAATAACTAGTACCGTATTAACTATTTTTGACAGGCCCTACTGTCCGGTTTGGTTTTCAGAACCTTGATAACATGAGTATTCCATTTATAATGCCTGTTAATGTTATAAAATGCTACTTTTTTTTATGCGATGGAAGTAATGTTGGAGGGGAAATTCCAAAGTCTTGTAATAAAACAATTTGGCATATGATAGATAACATCATATTATATTGTTATGAGCAATTGGTTTTCTAGATTTTTTTCTGTAACAGAGAATTTTCTTCCATTTTTCTACTCGAAAATTTGAGATTATTATCGTTTATATAAAATAATCATTTCGTTAACAGGTAACTCCTGCTCCTCAACCTCAGGACACCGAGAAAGTGAAACCAGTACCCCCGCAACAACAAGCTGTAACTTCAAAGCCGACTATAGACACAGCTCAAAGTACCCCTCCCAAAGTAGACTATGCTACAGACCTTTTCAACATGTTGTCCATGGATGATGCAAATGAAAATGGCTCCAAAGGAGCAGGTGCTACTGCTGATGATAATAACTGGGCAGGCTTTCAGTGTATGTTTGTCTCCTTAAAAGGAAAAAAAACTCTACAGAAGCAAATTAAAAATGTTGCTCGGCATTTTGTTTAGGAAGATTTGAAGAGGCCTCTATTGATTGTGTTGTGAAGAACTTGGGCCTGTTCACTTTGAGGATATGTTTTTAGTTTTTACTTCTAATAAAAAAATGGTCACTTTGTTTAAAATTTATTTTCTGTTTCCAAATATTTGCTCAGAGAAAACTGGAAAGCGAGGGAAAAAAACTGTTTTTAATGTTTCCTATACAAATCTTTGGAAATAAGAAACAAATTGTGTTAAATCTTAAAAGTGAAAAAAAAAAAAATGAAATATAATTTTTTTATTCAAGTAAACAGATTTGGAGGTTGTAATTTGATTGCTATTTTTGTTTCAGCTGCTGCAGAGGTGTCAACGGCCGAGAAAACTGGTCCACCAAACGCAGTTGAGAGTACTTCTCAGTCTGCACCTGGAATTGAGGATCTATTTAATGTTTCATTTTCTGTGACACCAAGTTTAGCTCCTGCAAAACCACAGAAAGATGTGAAAAATGATATAATGAGCCTCTTTGAAAAGGTATGAATCAATGCTTCAATAGGTTTGGGTAAGATTGTGGAATTGCTTTCTGTTTGAAACTTGGTCTGCTTAGTCTTATTATTAAATATATAAATTCTTCTATTCTTGTTGGATATCTGCAGAGCAACATTGTATCTCCATTTGCAATGCATCAACAACAGCTTGCCATGCTAGCACAGCAGCAGTCTCTTCTAATGGCTGCTGCATCTAAATCTAATGGCGTCGATCTCAAGTATCCTACTGGCATACAACAACCAAGTTCCAATGTTTCTGTCCAAAATTGGCCACATACTGGATTTCCAATATCTGGGGTAATGCCCATGGCTTCTCAGGGAGAGCTGCAGAAACTTGTGCAGGTAAATGACTCAAGCAAGCCAGAAATTTTTATTGATGAATGATACGTTTGTGTGTCCAGTTACTAACTTATTTCTTGCCTCTCTGGATCAGACTAGGAACATGACTCCAGCACATCCAGCTGGGAACTCTGTTCAACATCCACCATCTGGGTATGCCGTTAGTTAGTCTTTGTAAACCCAACTTAAACTTAAAATCAGATTGGATAACTTACACTAATTTGGCAATATTACCTGCTATTGCTCCACCGAGCTCAGAGTAACCCTGGGCTGATATTGGGTGCTAAATCTTCGGTTTCTCAAGCCAAAATAAATGGGAGTTACCTGTAGACTGTCATTCCAAAAGACTATTTTTAGGGTTATGTTTTTGTTCTCACAATTATGATTGTCAAAAATAGATCATCTGTCAAACTAGATTTTTCATTATGTATTTTCATTTCACTTGAATCAAATTCTATTTCTGCTGCTCCCACACCATACACACACATGTTTGAACAGCTTCCCATTAATTTACCATATTACGTTTTATTTTTCCAACGAAGGTCATCTTATAAACAGGGCATGAATCTACAAACTGCCTGAATTTTTTTGCATCAATTCAATTCATCTATATGTTACTCCTATCTTGTTACTTCCTTTGACATCAACTCAATTGCATTTCCTGTCTGTCAGAAAACCTTATATCTTGATTTTCGTATTAAACAAGTTTCTATTTGTTGCAGTTTCTATGCTATGGGGCAAGTTGGCCAGGTTAATGGTATGATGACAATGGGAGTGAGTAAACCTCAGTCAAGTCCAGTTCCGTCAACCTCTTCGAAGTCTACCAAGGAATATGATTTTTCCTCCTTAACACAAGGGATGTTTGCGAAACAATGATGGCTGTCATGTAGCATAATAGAAAGATTAGATGAAAATTACAGGAACTGCACTTTCTTTTTCAATTTTTCCCTTAGCCAATCCGTGGGTTGTATTGTAGAGCTAGTTCAGTTTTTTTACTCTTGTCTCAGGTGATTTCTTCTTTTATCGGAAGGTGTATTCACTTTTTACAATAAAAGTGATATTAATCATATATTCCTACATTTGCTTCTATCTCTTTTTTCAAATGGTTGAACATAATTTTGATGTTTGGTTTCAACACACATTTTTTAATGATGGTTATAATTAATATGGATTCTATCATATCATATGGGTTCTCCTTCTTTATATATTTGGCGCGACGCATGCATTTTAATTTTAATTTAGAGCGTTGCTTATTGCACCCAGGGATGGAGCCATATGCAATTATCTGTGGGCTACTGCCCCACTATCATTTAAATACTTGTTCATGATTTGTACTTCTTGATACATAAATTACAATTAAAAAAAATATATTTTGGTGGAAAAAAATTCAATGCAATTTCAAAATTTCCTTCCGTTTTCAGAAATACATCTCTCTAGACGCACTTCATACACATTAATACTAAATACGTAATTTTGAAATACGCACTTCATACACATTAAGACTAAATACACCGTAATTTTGAAATATGCAAGATTAAATTTATTCGAGTAAATGTATTTTTGAAATCTCTTGGGAACCTTTAAGCTAAATGTAGTATTGTGCAAGAATCTCTCTACCTTAACTGCTATATTCATTATACTCCATCCGTCTCAC
The DNA here is from genome assembly GCF_029867415.1 of Vicia villosa. NCBI lineage: Eukaryota > Viridiplantae > Streptophyta > Magnoliopsida > Fabales > Fabaceae > Vicia > Vicia villosa. The sequence goes on from NC_081181.1 coordinate 204,487,785, forward strand.
AATAGGTATTTTCTTTGCAATTTTTACACTTTTTAAAAAAATTATAAATTATGTTGATTTTAAAAATAAAATGAATATCATTTACTTAATTAACCTTATTAATAATAGATATTGGAGTAGTTATATGAATTAAAATACAATAAATAAGGGTAAGTTAGTGGAAATAAATAATAAATATTACATTGGTATTTTAAAAGGACAAATAATTTGAGACAAATAAAAATTAGAAAAAGAACACCTATTGTGAAACGGAGGGAATACTTTAATGCTCGGAAAATTGTTAGAATGTTACATTTAATTGATTGGTTTTTCTTTTACATATTGTTGTGATGGTTATCATGTTTTGTAAGACCACTTAAAATGGGTCTTGAATAATTTTTTCAATAGTTAAATGCTTTCAATAGTGTGTTGAATGAGATGACGAATATGATGTGGATTAATTGGTGTTGAATACTCAACATGTTGAATGAAAAAGGAGTGTGGACTGTTAGACGCTAGGCTTTCGTATCTAGAGAGGGGTGAATAGATACCTCAGATTTTAATCGTATCTTTCTTAACAAACGTGGCGAAAGCGTTTCGGGATCGACTCGCGTCTATTCCGAACCGCTACGGGAAGGATCAGATATGTGTTTAAACCACTAACTGATTATTATGTGAAGATGAAACTTATCAGAGAATCAATCAAGTTAAACTTTGGTAAATCGTTTAATGTTTGCTTGAGTAAACTTGTTTACAATGACTTTGATTTTAATAGAAGTTATATATCAAACACTTGGTGATAATGTCCAAATTGATTATGAATCAATGTGTGGTGACTTGTGATGTTTGTGCAGAATCTTATCACACAAGTTTAACACTTGATACATTAATCAATTTGCAATTATGACCAAAAATAAACGCAACGTAAACGAAAAGATAAAAGCAATAAGAACACGATATTTGTTCAGTTAGTTCGTCGATCGTCCTCGCTACGACTACATCTGCCCCTAATTCCAAACGGGAATTGGGATGTCTTTCATTATGATTGAAAAGAGTTTACACAAAGAAGATAACAAAGCAATAACGATAAACCGAATATGTTGATTCTTTGTATCTTCTTCCCCTTGATCTTGAGCTAGATCAAATGTCTTCCAAGAGCTTATCTTTGATTCCAATTCTGCAGTGTTGTGAATTGCTTGAACCCTCGTTCTTCAACTTCCACACTCAGCTGAATCTTGATGAAGCCTCTTGACAAAAACCCCCAAAATTCACCAATCTTGGAGGACAAAATCCGCAGATTTTATTCACCAACAATCCCACAAATCTTCACCCACTGGGAATCTTCAATTCCTTTCCATGGACGCTATCGATCTTGATCGCAAACCCTGTGAGGGCAATGGTGTAGTTTTCATGATGCCAAAACATTGTGAATCAACTACAACTTAAGTGGAATCATAGAAACAAAGCAAATGCAACAAAGACAAGTATTTTTGGCTACAAGACACTAATAGGTCGACTCATAAACACTATAGGTCGACCTACTGCAAGCATTTTCTGAAAAATTCTATGTAAGGGCTGAATGCGTCGACGCATTATATCTTCAGGTCGACGCATGGAACATTGGTGTTATCTCGGGTATGTGCACGCCGACTCTTCAGGTCGACGCATCATCTTTTGGGTGATTCAAGTGCAAGAGCAAAATCCGTCGACGCATTGATGGAATACGTTGACGCATGGCATTTTGAGGAACTCACGGGAATGCGCACGCCGACATTTCAGGTCGACGCAAGTGTCATACTTTGCTTATTTTCAAGTGAAATACCTTCCACAGGTCGACCTATGCAGGGGAGCAAGTCGACCTGTCGCTTCTCAAACTGGTTTTCTGCTGTTTTCAAATTAGCCTATGCATTGTGTATGGTATAAATACTCAAATGATCATTCTCAAGCATTTTAACAAGAAACGTGAAAGATATACTCAAGCTTCTTCTCATCTTCAACCTTTCGCTTATTGATCAAAAATCACACATAATCATTTTTTCGATCGGAGTAAGGAATGTGTGTTGATAAGGTTCGACGGTAGACATTTGTCTTGTTCGAGATTCGACGGTAGACATTTATCTTGTTCGAGTGAAGATTGTTGAGGGTGTTTCTTGTATAAAACCTTAGGGTTTTCCTTCTTCATCAACGATTTTGTTCGAAGGTTTTTGACGATCGATTTGCTTTGGAAATCAATTCAGTCGTGCATAAGGGATTAAGGGATTGAAGATCCGCTCAACAAACTTGCTACAACCGAAGGATTGAGAAAGGAACGATCAGGGTCTTGATCGGTGAAGATTATTGACATTGACTTGATTCAACTTGAATCAAGGGGAGGATCGAATTGTATTCAATTTTACTGCATGTGTGTAGTTGGTGATTGGTACTTTCTATCCTTGTTAAACATTTTGCAATCAAATAAAACTTTCCTAATTTCATTTGAAATTAGGGGCAGACGTACTCCTGCGAGGACGATAGAGGAACTGGCTTAACAAATCTCGTGTTCCTTATCGTTTTTACTTTTATCTTGTTTCTATTTGTTTTTCGTTTATTTCCATTGTTGAGCAAAAACTAAGGTTTGGTTAATATCGATCACCAAGTGTTCGATAAAATTACTCAATCAATTTTTTATTCAAATTTTAGTGAAAACGTTCATTGTGAGTAATATACCATCTAGTGTGCAACTCAAACAATTGATATATTTGTTAAAACGTAATTCATTATTCGACATTTTTCATCCGTTCGGTTTAGTGCACATATCCGGTCCCCGATAACGTAATCGCTCTTAGACGATTAAGTGATTCAGGGAAGTCACGTTTCAAAAGCTAAAATTTTCTTAAGTGGGAAAAAGGTGGTCTATTCACCCCCTCTAGACCATTCCTATCGTCTAACAAGTGGTATCACGAGCTCCGGTTCATTTTAGTGCTTGATATAAATTTTTAGAAAATGGAGTAGTGGAACATAAAAATCGTGTGTTGGAAGAACTTGGGAGAACTATGATTAATGAACATGGGCTTCCAAAATATTTTTGGGCCGATGCCATAAATACGGCTTGTTATGTTTTAAATAGGATCTTGATACGACCTATTCTAAACAAAACACCGTATGAACTCTTGAAAGGAAGAAAACCAAACATTTCTCACCTTCATGTATTTGGATGTAAGTGCTTTGTTCTAAGTAATGGAAAGGAAAATCTTGGCAAGTTTGATGCAAAAGCGGATGAGGGTATCTTTCTAGGATATGCCCAATCTAGTAAAGCTTATAGAGTATACAACAAAAGGTTACATATTGTTGAAGAGTCCGTACATGTCTCTTTTGATGAGTCTTGTCCGAAAGTTGTCGGAAAAGGTAGTGTTCTTAATGGCGCAGGTGTCTCAACTGAGAGTTTACTTAAAGATCCGGATGCCAAGCTTGAGAAAGATAAATAATCCCTCTTACCCGAGAATAATGAAGAGGAAGTGGATCAAACACCTAAAGAGAAAGTGGAAGAGCAACCAAGTGAGAAGAGTGATCTTCCTCTTGCATGGAAATCTTCTAAGGACCATCCTATGGAGAACATTGTAGGAGACATATCAAAAGGGGTGACAACACGGTCAAGGATAAGTAACTTTTGTTTTTATTACTATTTCGTCTCTCAAATTGAGCCTAAAAACTCCAAAGATGCTTTAGTCGATGAGCATTGGTACTTAGCTATGCAAGAAGAGTTAAACCAATTTAAGAGAAATGAGGTTTGGGACCTTCTACCTCCTCCGCGAGTCCATCGAGTAATTGGCACTAAATGGGTGTTTAGGAACAAACTAGACGAAAACGGTATCATCACTCGCAACAAGGCCCGTCTTGTTGCTCAAGGGTATAGCCAAGAGGAAGGGATTGAATATGAGGAGACCTATGCTCTGGTCGCCCGACTTGAGGCAATACGCTTGTTAATTGCATTCGCATGTTAACAAAACTTTAAGCTTTATCAAATGGATGTTAAGAGTGCGTTTCTAAATGGGTTCATTAATGAAGAGGTCTATGTATCTCAACCTCCCAGATTTGAATATGTTGATTATCCTGATTATGTTTATAAACTTAAGCGTGCCTTGTATGGTCTAAAACAAGCTCCTAGAGCTTGGTACGAGCGGCTTAGTCATTTTTTGATTAATCAAGGTTTTTCAAGAGGGAAAGTTTATACCACCCTATTCATTAAAAGACATGAAAAGCATTCCATATTAGTTCAAGTGTATGTTGATGATATTATCTTTGGTTCTACTAATATGACTCTTGTAAAGGAGTTTTCTAAGCTTATGCAGGGAGAATTTGAGATGAGCATGATGGGTGAATTAAACTAATTCCTTGGACTCCAAATAAAGCAACTAAAAGAAGGCATGTTTGTGAGTCAAACTAAGTATTGTCAAGAACTCCTCAAACGGTTTGACATGGCAAAGTCCAAGACCATTGACACTCCTATGCCTACCGCGGTAAATCTTGATCAAGATGAACATGGTAAGCCGGTTGATGTAAAAAGGTATAGAGGTATGATCGGTTCCTTACTTTACCTTACCGCTTCCCGTCCCGATATTATGTTTAGTGTATGCATGTGTGCAAGATATCAATCATGTCCTAAGGAGTCTCACTTAAAAGCCGTTAAGCGCATACTTAGGTATCTTGTTGGTACAACTAAGCATGGCTTATGGTTCTCCAAAGGTAGTGATTGCTCTTTGGTTGGATATTCTGATTCCGACTTTGCCGGGTGCAAATTAGATAGGAAAAGCACTAGTGGAACATGTCACTTATTTTCAAATTCCTTGGTTAGTTGGCATAGCAAGAAACAAGTGTACGTTGTTTTATCAACCGCCGAGGCGGAATATGTGGCGGACGGTAATTGTTGTGCTCAAATACTATGGCTCAAGCAACAATTACTTGACTTCAATGTCAGGCTTGATCATATTCCTATCTTTTGTGATAACACAAGTGCTATAAATCTAACAAAAAATCCGGTCTTACACTCTCGCACTAAACACATAGAAATTCGACACCATTTCCTTAGGGATCATGTTGAGAAGGGTGATGTAGTGTTTGAGCATGTTGATAGCAAAAATCAACTTGCCGACATCTTTACAAAACCACTAGCTACCGAGCCCTTCTTTCACATCCGTAGGGAACTTGGCGTCCTTGATATATCGGATAGGTTGCAACTATGAGTAGTTGCATATGCTTTATTTATTGTTATTATCTAGGTTCTCACAATTTCTTAAGTGATTATTCAAAGATATGAGAGGGCATGTTTCTCCATCTCCCATATGTAAAGGTAATATCGTTTCAACCTTAGATTGACTTCATGCTAATATTTCACCATGGTAAAGTTGAAATTTGTTCATTAAATATGGTTGTTTTATGCATAATTTGGTTGTGACATACATACATTCATTGCATCTAACCCAATTTTGAAATTTGCAAAGCATAGGTCGATCTACCCTTTTTGTGAGTCGACCTACTCAAAGGAATTTTTCAAAAATCTGAAGCTAATGCGGCGACGCATCACCTGCATAGGTCGACGCATCGTTCGCAGAATTTCAAAATTAGGTTACATTTAAAAAGGGGACACAAGGCAATTCACTCTCTTCTTTCTCTTCCTTGCTTCGACCTGCTCACACAAACCCTAAAACACCACTCATCTCCTCCCTTTCAATCATCAATGGCTACCCACAAATCTTCAAGAAAGAGAGCCAACAGAGGGGACTCTTCTTCTCAACCACAACCTGACATCGAGGATGATTTGTCTCTTATTCATGATGCTCTTGTGGAATCCTACTCCGCCAACTTCAGCAAACGAAAGGTAATCAAGCAATTCATGCTATTCACCGGAACCTTGAGAAGTCTTCATCTTCAACAGGTAATTGATCTGCTTGAAGTTCAAAAACTCGGTGCTTTTCTTGAACTGAGTCATGATGAAGCCTCTTGACAAAAACTCGTTCTTCAACTTCCACACTCAGGTGAATCTTGATGAAGCCTCTTGACAAAAACCCCCCAAATTCACCAATCTTGGAGGACAAAATCTGCAGACTTTATTCACCAACAATCCCACAAATCTTCATCCACTGGGAATCTTCAATTCCTTTCCATGGACGTTATCGATCTTGATCGCAAACCCTGTGAGGGCAATGGTGTAGTTTTCATGATGCCAAAACATTGTTAATCAACTACAACCTAAGTGGAATCATAGAAACCAAGCAAATGCAACAAAGACAAGTATTTTTGGCTACAAGACACTAATAGATCGACTCATAAACACTATAGGTCGACCTACTGCAAGCATTTCCTGAAAAATTCTATGTAAGGGCTGAATGCGTCGACGCATTATATCTTCAGGTCGACGCATGGAACATTGGTGTTATCTCGGGTATGCGCATGCCGACTCTTCAGGTCGACGCATCATCTTTTGGGTGATTCAAGTGCAAGAGCAAAATGCGTCGACGCATTGATGGAATAGGTCGACGCATGGCATTTTGAGGAACTCACGGGAATGCGCATGCCGACCCTTCAGGTCGACGCAAGTGTCATACTTTGCTTATTTTCAAGTGAAATACCTTCCACAGGTCGACCTATGCAGGGGAGCAGGTCGACCTGTCGCTTCTCAAACTGGTTTTCTGCTGTTTTCAAATTGGCCTATCCATTGTGTATGGTATAAATACTCAAATGATCATTCTCAAGCATTTTAACAAGAAACGTGAAAGATATACTCAAGCTTCTTCTCATCTTCAACCTTTCGCTTATTGATTGAAAATCACACATAATCATCTTTTTCGATCGGAGTAAGGAATGTGTGTTGATAAGGTTCGACGGTAGACATTTGTCTTGTTCGAGATTCGACGGTAGACATTTATCTTGTTCGAGTGAAGATTGTTGAGGGTGTTTCTTGTATAAAACCTTAGGGTTTTTCCTTCTTCATCAACGATTTTGTTTGAAGGTTTTTGACGATCGATTTGCTTTGGAAATCAATTCAGTCGTGCATAAGGGATTGAGGGATTGAAGATCCGCTCAAAAAACTTGCTACAACCGGAGGATTGAGAAAGGAACGATCGGGGTCTTGATCGGTAAAGATCATTGACATTGACTTGATTCAACTTGAATCAAGGGGAGGATCGAATTGTATTCAATTTTATTGCATGTGTGTAGTTGGTGATTGGTACTTTCTATCCTTGTTAAACATTTTGCAATCAAATAAAACTTTCCTAATTTCAATCGAAATTAGGGGCAGACGTACTCCTGCGATGACGATAGAGGAACTGCCTTAACAAATCTCGTGTTCCTTATCGTTTTTACTTTTATCTTGTTTCTATTTGTTTTCGTTTATTTCCATTGTTGAGAAAAAACTAAAGTTTGGTAAATATCGATCACCAAGTGTTCGATAAAATTACTCAATCAATTTTTTGTTCAAATTTTAGTGAAAACGTTAATTGTGAGTAATATACCATCTATTGTGCAACTCAAACAATTGATATATTCGTTAAAACGTAATTCATTATTCGACATTTTTCATCCGTTCGGTTTAGTGCACATATCCGGTCCCTGATAACGTAATCGCTCTTAGACGATTAAGTGATTCAAGGAAGTCACGTTTCAAAAGCTAAAATTTTCTTAAGTGGGAAAAAGGTGGTCTATTCACCCCCCTCTAGACCATTCCTACCATCTAACAAACCCTCACCACAAGAATTGTTGTGTGTAATTGTGTTGGAGTTGAGAAGAAGAAGGAAGATGAGAAGACTTTGTGTATCTTTCAATTATTGGTGTTAAAGTTTCATAATTACTTGAAAATGATATATATAGGTGCAGTACAGCTAACACAAGGCAAACACATCATTTTGGCAAGTTTTGAGGTAATAGTTCGACCTACTTCATTGATTGGGTCGACCTAAATGGAACAGATTCAACATAATTATATTTGGTTCCAGTTGGGTCGACCTGTTGGGGCTCAGGGTCGACCTAAAAGCAGTTGGTTTTGATTCTTGAGGTTTTTCTTCAGTTTAGGTCGACCTAGGTATATGACTGAGTCGACCTAAATGGAACAGAGGTGAAACTTCTCTATTCTCTTCATTTTGAGTCGACCTAAGAACATGGTGGGTTGACCTATTTGAAACATTTTCTTCTGCTGGATGAATGAATCATTCTAGGTTGACCTAGGCTTGTGGTGAGTCGGCCCGAGCAGCCTTAGAGTGCCAAAATTCTGCTTTTTCTTATGTCATTCTCTTGTAGCTTGATATTTGTTCATTTATGATGTTTGCCATGAATCGAAAATTCTTGATGAGTGTATGCTTGCACTTACATACTCCCCCTTTTTGATGATGGCTGTCGTGCACTCGGTTTTTTTTGCCATACCTCTCGTGGAGAGATACGCGAACTGACTCTTTTTTGTTTCTGCTTTTGTATTTTTGAAAATCAGAGAGTCGCCACCGACTTTTATTTTATCCAATTAAGGAAAGGTTTATAAAAGAAACAGAAAAAGACCTTTAAGAAATTATGGGTAAGGGGGTAGGTTATACAAAGGGAAGGTGTTAGCACCCTTTGTATCCATGGTTATCCATGGGCTCTTTAATTTGCTTAGCTCACTTGTTTTCAATTACTTTTCTATTGCCTTGAAATGCTCGTATGTGGTTTCAAATACCTTTGTAAATTGACTTTGTAATGATCCTTGTGCGGATGTATACAAAGTGTTTTTATCTTTCAAAATATGTTTTGAAAAAAAGAACGTTAACTTCGTAATGATCCTTGTTTGGATATATACAAAGTATTGTCTTTTTTGAAAGTTTTGTTTTGAAAAACAATGATATATGAGAGATTTGTTTGTTTTGATTTGAGCAAGAAAATTAGGAGGTCTACCCTGAGTTATAAGGTCTTTATCCTATTTCCTTTAAAAATCTATCCTTTCACCGGATATAAACAAAAGTTCGATTATGTACTCGAAACAGTAGAATTTGATTTTGATTGATTTTGAAAAGAATGAGAAAAGGGATTACCTTAAGAGGTGCAAGTGTGACTCTGTTTAGATTCAGATATTTTATCTTTGAAGTTTAGTGATCTAACGGTTCAATTTTATCTTTGACATACACGCAGTTTATATGTGCTGGAATTTAAAATGCGGAAGTGTTAAATGCGGAAAGTAAATCTACGCTATTACATCGATTGTGCAGGGAATGTAAACTACGCTATTTACATGGATTTGACAACCTATACATTTATCTAGGAATTTAAATTGCAAGAAAATAAAAGAAGTATTTTTGGATTTTTTTGATGATTGATTTTAATTATAATTAATGCATGATTAATTTAATTAAAATGAGGAAAAGATGGAAATAAAATTTAAACCTAAAAATTAAGTTTAAAATATGTTCAAAATGTTTGTTAATTAATTTTAAAACAAAACTAATTTTTTTGGAATTTTTTGAAATTGATTTTGAAATCATTAAGTTAATTAATACATAATTATACAAATAACTAAAATTAAAGAGAAAATTATCCTAAATATGTACAAAATTAGTTTATAATATATAAACAATATTTAATATAAAGAACAAATTTTTTATGATTTTTTTTATTGGTTAAAATAATTAAAAGGTAAATATATGCATATTATCTAATTAATTATACAAAATATTTAAATTATGAAGAAAAATAAAATATTTTTATATCAGAAAATAAAATATTATTTTAGAAGCCTAAAAATATTTTTTGTGTATTTTTTGGATATTTAAAACTATTTTTAATTAATTTATGAAGAAAATAAAATAAAATAGAAAATATAAAGATGATAATCAGATGTGGTAATTAAATAAAGTCCATGGTATGGGGATTCATTCTGATGCGTTAGATTGATGAGTGGACGGATCTGATGGTCACCAGCATGAGGGACCATACCACGTGACGTACCTGCAAAACACTGAATCCAAGGTTAGTTTAAAAACACGCGCGCGCCCTCCAGCCAATCAGAGGACGCCACGCATCATCTTCTTCCTCAGGATGGGGCTTTTACACCTTTCATTTGCAGGTGGTGTAAAAACTCTAACCTTTTACACCTGTTGGAAATAGCGAATACAAGCAAACAACAATATAAATTTGGCGTGATGCCATCATTTAGTTCGTCTTGTTCACGCGAGTTTAATGGTACTATTTAGAGCTTGTAATTTTGCATGAATTGTAAAGCCCTAAATTTGAAAGTAAGAACCCTAAAATGGTGGTTCCTCGTATAGGTGTTCAAACTTCAATTAAGTTTCCAGAAATGATTAGGACCTCAAACTAAACTTAAATATGAGTCTACATCTTGTTAAATATGCATGTATTTTGAGATTTTGGTGAGTTTTATTTCGAGCAAACCGTGAGGTCTTGTGGTCGTATTTGGATGTTCCAAGGCTTGCAAGTTGCAACTGATCTGGTTATGTTCAATGATACTTGAGGATTGTGTTTAAGTGTTTGGTTTGAATTGAAACAAGCTAGAATGTAAAATTCGAATTTTAAATTTCCTTGAAAAAAACAAGTTGATACAAGTATGTTACAAGCTATGCTTAGGTTTTGAACTTGTCTCCCTTTTCTACTGAAGTGTTATAGCTCTTATATAAGCATTGAAGTGCTTAAGAACTAAGCTAGAAAGCAGTAAGTGCTTTTGTTGAATTCTTGACTTTTTCAACACATGTGGCTTTGCATTTAAGCTACCATGGCTTGACTTTCCACTCTCCTTCTGCTGTACTTGGCTTGGGGCAGAGTTTTTGATTGATTCCTTGATGAGTCATGCTTAGAAATTAAGCTATGCATTATCCTTCCATTTTCCATTTTCAATTTAATCTTAAATGGGATAAAATTAAACCAAAAATGAATAAAAATGATGTGGGCTTTGTCTTGGTCGTGGGAGGCCCATTATATCATGTTAAACATGTTTGAACTATGTAAACTTGGCCCCATTTGGAAAAAATACATTTTTGATCAATGTTGGTTTCATGCATTTTCCCAAAATTTAGCCAATTTCAACAAGGTGTAAATCCCTCAATTTTTGTCATATGAAGGAGATATTTCACTTTTTGGAAACCTCAAAGAGTCCTCTAACCAATTTCTTTGGTCTCATGTCAAAATGATTTTTGATGCTCCTTGTGTGTCCTTTTGAAAAAAGTGTCTTTTTGTTGACTTTGAAAATGACCTGTAATGTCTTGATTCATATTTTTCAAATGGTGAATCAAATGGCCATGGGACAAATTGCATTTGAAAGATAATTTAATTTCCTTCAAAATAAGCTTTGGTTTGAATTTTTTGGATGAAGGATGAGAGAGTTATGACCAGTCAAAGTTCAGTTGACTTTTTAGGAGAAAACCCTAATTTTGAATCTTAGGATTTTGTTGATTTTTGATCTTTCCTTGATGAATTATGATCATCCAATGATCAAATGATGAATACTTTGACAAAATATGGATGTTGACAAAAAATTTAATTTTTGACTGTCTGTTGACTTTTTTGGTCAAACGGGTCGTCTGTTGACTGTTTGAGCTGCTGACTGTGCGTCTGAGTGAATTGAAGTTTGAAAATTTGTATGGTGGTACTTTGAGATATATGGAGGTCCATGAAATCCATTTGAGGTCTCAAAAACTTGTTTCTCCTGAAAAAAACAATAAACCCTAATTAGGGACTGTTTGGGTAGGAGACAGTTAAGCGTACCTGATTTTTGTGCAGTGCTGAGTCTCTGCTAATCATGTGATATTCAGAAGACTTCTAGAACAAAAATCTTGGAATTTTGAATTGTAAAAGTTTGATTTGATTGATGGTACAAAACACGGAGAATTGGACTGTCAGCGGTTTGACTGTCAACTGACTGTTTAGAGTGAAAATTCAACAGTCAAAGTTAATATTATTTTTTGTTGTTTTTGTTTTATGTGAAAGATGAAAGTTTATTTACATGACTTGTTAAAAACACATACATAATAAATAACTAATATTTACTGTACGCGAGCAAAATTACTGATAACCCTGAAAATCATTTAATGCACAGAAAAATAAACATTTAACTGGCAGAAAACACACAAAATATTATCTGAATAATTAAGCAACAGTATGACAAATAGTACAACATTTAATACTGAAAGTACAAACATTACATACTATAATGAACGGTACGACGAGTAAACGGTACATTTAAGAAAATAAGAGATACGGCAAACTTTAAGAATGACGATTAATAACCCATGCTATGACCAACAGAAAATAGATGATCGGGAGTGTAACCATCACAGGTCCACATTTTTCAGGACTATGTAGACAGAAGAAGGACATGATCACCGTAGCAATGGTGATGACCATAAGAAAACATGTTTCCATCCGCTTCGCCATTTTGCCGGGGAGGAAGAGAGAATGGATATGAAGTAGAAATTTGAGAGATGAGTTAGAATTAGATGTGAGATTTTATGGAAAAGATGAGAGGTATTTATAGAATGAAAAGAAGGATAGAGACGTTGGGGAATGAAGTGATTCCGTACAAAAGGAAGATTTGAGTGGAAGTAAGATTTGAAAGAAAGTGTATGATAGTGTTGGAAAAAGAGAGATGTGTAGAATAAAGTTAAGATTTGATTTTTGAAAAAGAGATTTGAAAAGAGATTTTGAAAATAATGGAATATAGTACAAAAGTTAGTGAGAAACAAAACAATTAGTAATAATTTACTTGTTACCAGTACAGTCTGAATCCCGGACTCTGCGCCTGCAAAAGATTTATCTCTGTACCAATTGTGTCAGTACTATTTATCTGTAAATAAATATCAAATAAATAGCGTGTGTGAAGTAATAAATAGTAACTGGCGTTTGCGTAAGAATAAATTCAACAGCGAGCCAAAATACTGTATAAAAAATTCTAAAAACTAAGTATTTCATATGTCAGGATATTTATGAAATAAAAATCCATGATTACATGAAACTCCTAATTTTTAGATTGAAGTTTTATTGAAAAAAGATGCGGGCAAATTTTGGGGTATAACAGTTGCCCCTATTCAATATTCTTAAACCTGAAGAGATTGTTTGAAATCTGAAGGTAGAAGATGATTGAATATTTTAGATGCCCTGAAAATTTGCACTTACCTCCAACGGGAGTGATGCTGGAAGTTTGTCTTTGAACGTTGTCTGAGAAATGTTGTTGGCAGATTGAGACATTACTTGAGATGGGCTTCCCAGATGCCATCTGGCAAATGTATTTGATGGTTTGTTCACCAGAATGAATCCATTGATTATATCTTGATGAAGGATTTGAAAACCTCTGCGTTGACTGTTTCAGAACCGTCCAAGGTTACCGCTTTAAGTCTTGGAGGATAATCGTTACGGAACTGTCCAAAGTTTTTCCGCTTTAGATTTTGAAAGTTGATCGTTGTGGAACCGTCTGAGGTATCAGCTTTAGATCTTCGATGGTAGATCGTTCTGGAACCGTCTGAGGTATCAGCTTTAGATCTTCGATGGTAGATCGTTCTAGAACCGTCTGAGGTATCAGCTTTAGATCTTTGTTGGTAGATCGTTCTGGAACCGTCTGAGGTATCAGCTTTAGATCTGTGTTGCTTGTTTTTTGAGTTGATAAGTAATTTGAAAGGAGAGATCTCTTCATAACGAATCCTTGGCTTGATTATATCTGAGAGGACTGCTTATTTGAATAGAGTTCAAGGGGAACACTGTATGTGATTGAGAACATCTTTGTTGAAGACATCCGTCTGCCTGAAAAATCAAGTTAGTGATATGCAATGGCATGATGTATGTAATGCATGAGATTCTCTAACTAAAGGAGAAATATGCATGTTATGTATGCGTTTGTCATGAAATATTATATGCTGTGTATGAATATGTGTATGACGTATGATGTATGATGTATGATGTATAATGTATGATTGGGAAAATAAATCCCAGCTTAGTCAGTCATCTAGAGATGAAGGTATTGTGATCGTTGATGATTTTTGCCGTCTTGTTTGAGTACCCTCGGCTGGGAACCTTTTTTTGAGAACCATGGTACTCTGTTGAAGGATCTTTGACTACCGTTCGGGGATGAAAGGTAATTGGAAAGTTCTGATTTTGATACCCTTTAAAGTGGGAATGAGGAAGATGCATAATCCTCCGATGCACTATTTGACCAAGTCCTGGCGTGGAGATCACACCTTCTGGGGATAGTAATCTGGAACAGCCCTGCTGGGGAATAAGATTTCTCGAATCACTTTGCTTGGAGAGAAAAATCTTGTCGAGGATTTTGCTGAGAAATGCATCTTTGTTGGAGATTTTTCTTCTGATGCTGGTTTCGGGATGATGTCCAAATGATTGGGACATTACCTGAATGCTATTCCTGTTTTTCCTGGTAAACATCAATCATATTCAAATGCACATGTTCATTCAAAATTATCATTGGGACGTTTACGTATTCAAAACAGAAAAAAGTGAAAATGTTGATTTTGAGCATAAGATGCATTGATTTTTTGAAAAAGAGCCATGATAGGCTGATTAGTACAGGGAGACAACAATCCTAGTAGTAGGAAATTGTCATAAAGTTTTGAAAAGAGTTTATAAAGAAAATAGCTATGTGAAAACAACCCAGTCAAGTTTCAATTCTGCTATTGCCAATCTGTCTTCGAGCATCTCATCCCTCACTTGTTGGAAGAAAGTAATTGGACTGATCGGTGTCTTTGATGTGTTGAATCTTGAAGGTAAATAGGCAGCTATACAGAACATAGTTGTACGCTTTATTCCCTAACTTTTGCCTAGGCTGCCTTTTCAGGTTTTCAGCCTACCGGGATAGTATTTATTTAGTCTCTAATTTTTGCCTGGATCGCCCTTTCGGGTTTTCGATCCACCGAGACGCTCATTTTTTGCCTAAGTTGCCCTTTCAGGTTTTTAACTTAGCGAGCTTTTCTTTTCAAGCGAAGTATTTTTTGACTATGTCCGCATTTACCGGGTGTGGGAAATCCTCGCTATCCATGGTGGTAAGCAACATGGCACCGCCGGAGAATATTTTCTTGATTACGAATGGTCCCTCATAAGTGGGAGTCCACTTGCCCCTGGGATCACCTTGTGGTAAGATGATGCGTTTGACAACCAAGCCACCAGTTTGGTATGCTTGACTTTTGACTTTCTTGTTGAAGGCTTTAATCATACGCTTTTGGTACAATTGACCATGACAAATAGCTGCGAGCCTTTTCTCATCAATCAAGTTTATCTGGTCCAACCGAGTCTAAATCCAATCGTCTTCGTCTAGATCGGTTTCTTTCATAATCCTTAGGGAAGGAATCTGAATTTCAATTGGAAGAACTGCCTCCGTACCATAGACTAAGGAGAATTGAGTTGCCCCTGTTGAAGTACGCGCAAATGTGCGATAACCATGAAGAGCAAAAGGTAACATCTCATGCCAGTCTTTGTAGGTTACTGTCATCTTTTGTATGATTTTCTTGATGTTTTTATTGGCAGCTTCCACTGCGCCATTCATCTTTGGTCGATATGGAGAAGAATTATGATGTTTGATCTTGAACTGTGTGCAAAGTTCAGTAATCATTCTGTTGTTTAGACTTGTGCCATTGTTTGTGATGATCCGTTCAGGGATGCCATACCGACAAATGAGATTGTGCTTGATAAATCGGGCCACAACATTTTTTGTGACAGAAGCAAAAGAAGCTGCTTCTACCCATTTTGTGAAGTAGTCGATAGCGACCAGGATAAAGCGATGTCCGTTGGAGGCAGTAGGCTTGATTTCTCTAATCATATCAATACCCCACATTGCAAAAGGCCAAGGAGCTGTCAGGACATTTAGCGGGACTGGAGGTACATGTACTTTGTCAGCATATATCTGGCATTTGTGACAGGTTCTGGAATGATGATGGCAGTCTGTCTCCATGGTAGACTAGTAATACCCTGCTCTGAGGATCTTTTTAGCCATTGTGTATCCACTTGAATGAGTACCAAAGGCACCATCGTGTATGTCTTCCATAATCTGTTCTGCTTCCTTCTTGTTTACACAACGAAGTAAAGTCGAGTCATGGTTGCGTTTGTATAGGGTCCCATTACTTAGGAAGAATTTGGCAGCAAACCTCCTTAGAAACTTTCTGTCGTTAATGGATGCCCCTTCAGGGTACTCCTGAGCTTCGAGATATCTTTTTACTTCATGGAACCATGGTTTTTCTTCCGTTCCTTCGGCATCAATCTCATTGCAATAGGATGGTTCATCTTGTCTGTAAATGGTGATCATCGGCTCCTCATTGTCCCACCTGACTTTGAACATGGATGACATGGTAGCTAAGGCATCAGCTAGTTGATTTTCCTCGCGCGGGATGTGTTCAAAAGTGATCTCTTCAAAGTAAGGAATCAAACTCAGCACATATGCTTTGTATGGAATTAGGTTCGGGTGCTTCGTGTCCCATTCCTCTTTGACTTGGTAAATTACCAAGGCCGAGTCTCCGTAGACCTCCAGGAACTTGATTCTTAAATCGATTGCAGCTTTGAGACCCAGAATACATGCTTCGTACTCGGCTATATTGTTAGTGCAGTTGAAGCATAATCTGGCAGTGAATGGTGTATAACCTCCTGCAGGAGAAATGATCACAGCTCCGATGCCATTGCCAAGTGCGTTAGAAGCTCCGTCAAAAACCATAGTCCATCGGGATCCTGGCTCGGGTCCTTCTTCCGGTCCTGGTTGTTTGTAGTCATTGACTAGCATAATGTCTTCGTCTGGGAAGTCAAAGTTCAATGCTTGATAATCATCCACTGCTTGATGAGCCAGATGATCAGCTACCACACTTCCTTTGATTGCTTTTTGTGAAGTGTATTGAATTTCATATTCTGTTAAGATCATTTGCCATCGTGCTATTCTTCCAGAGAGAGCAGGTTTTTCGAACACGTACTTGATAGGATCCATTTTGGAGATTAGGAAAGTGGTGTGATTTAGCATATACTGTCTTAGTCGGCGAGCCGCCCATGCTAAGGCATAGCAAGTTTTTTCGAGTAGTGAGTATCTTGTTTCACAATCGGTAAACTTTTTGCTAAGATAGTAGATTGCATGCTCCTTTCGGTCAGACTCGTCATGTTGCCCCAGTACACACCCCATTGAATCTTCTAGCACGGTTAGGTACATTATCAGAGGTCTTCCTTCCACTGGTGGTAACAAGATTGGCGGTTTTTGGAGATACTCTTTGATTTTGTCAAAGGCTAACTGGCATTTGTCATTCCACCTTTCCACTTGATCTTTCTTCAATAGTTTGAAGATCGGCACACAAGTAGTTGTCATATGGGTAATAAATCGGGCGATGTAATTCAGACGTCCCAAGAATCCTCTGACTTGTTTCTCGGTACGGGGTATAGGCATTTCTTGAATGGCTTTGACCTTGGCAGGATCAACCTCAATACCTTTGCTACTGACGATGAAACCTAAGAGTTTGCCGGATCTTACTCCAAAGGTACACTTATTTGGATTCAGTCGCAACCTGTATTTCTTGAGTCTGTCAAACAGCTTGTGTATATAACCCAGATGTTCTTCTTCGGTGTTGGACTTTGCAATCATATCATCGACATACACCTCTATCTCCTGATGAATCATATCATGGAACAAAGCTACCATTGCACGTTGATAGGTTGCTCCTGCATTCTTTAAACCAAAGGGCATTACTTTGTAACAAAAGGTTCCCCAGGGTGTTGTGAAGGTTGTTTTTTCCATATCTTCGGGTGCCATCTTGATTTGATTGTACCCTGAGAATCCATCCATAAAGGAGAATACCTTGCATTGTGCGGTATTATCAACCAGCACATCGATGTGAGGTAAAGGGAAATCATCTTTGGGACTTGCCCGGTTCAGATCTCTGTAGTCTACACACATTCTGACTTTCCCGTCTTTTTTGGGCACGGGTACTATGTTAGCTATCCAAGGAGGATAACTCACAACTTTCAGAAAGCCGGCATTGAATTGCTTTTCAACCTCGTCTTTGATCTTTTTTGACATATCGGGCCTACTCCTCCGCAATTTCTGCTTGACTGGAGTGCTACCTTCTTTGATTGGCAGGCGATGAACCACAATATCTGTGTCAAGGCCAGGCATATCTTCGTAGGACCAGGCGAATATCTCGACGTAGTCTTGCAATATTTGAATCAGTCTTTGCTTAACACTGTTTTCTAGATCAGCCCCTATCTTGACTTCTTTCTTTTCTTCGTCGCTGCCCAAGTTGATGACCTCAATTGGTTCTTCATGCGGCTGTATAGTCTTTTCTTCTTGTTCTAGCAGCCTTGCAAGCTCTCTTGGTACCTCACAATCTTCCTCACTTTCGTCCTCAGTTTGGTAGATTGGATTTTCAAAGTCATGACGGGAAATAGCAGAATCGTTATTGACTGGATCCAAAGTGAATGTGAATCTGCATTCATTTATGTGAGTGTGTGTAAGAAAACATAGCTATTTGAAAAGAAAAGAAAGAAAAAGGATCACAAAATTTGAATATGCAAACGTCTCATGATTTTATTGAATGAACATGCTCATGATATGATAAACCCTTATAAAAGGACCAGTGTGCTTCGGGCAAGGCACACGGCTTTCAAGCTCATGGTTCAATAGTACAGGAACCATTTTTATTTTTGAATATATGGACAGTGAAAACAGGAAAATGCATTTACTCCTGATCAAAGGAGATCACATCCTCAGCTTCCCAGTTGTTCAATCCATTGTTGTGAGCAGGGAGTATCCAGCTGCTCCAGTTGCAGTTGTCTTCTTCATCTCCCACAGCATTGATTTCATTAGTGGGGAAATGAGCCGGTGATCTTTCGGGATAAGTGATATACTCTGCTGGATACGAGAGCCCAGGCTGAGATATCTCTGTTGGCTGAGCGAGATGCACGATAAGGCCGTCCCATCCAGTCGGGATGATGTTTTGGATAGAGACTTGTGTATCCTGGTGAGGGGTGTATTCTGACAGAAAGTAACCCTCGTTATTTGGTGTTTCCCTGGTGTTTTCGAGAGTGAAATTGTCGTCGTAATGTTCATCCCATCCAGTTGGGACAATGTCTTCCATGGCGATTTGTGAGCTCGGAGGAGCGGAATATTTCACCGTAAAGTCATATTTGCCACTTGGCTCTCCTAGCGTATCCCATACTTCTTTAGGTGGATTTTGATATTGCTGAGTGATGGGATTTGTGAAACTTTTGTCATTTTCAAATTGATCACCCCATCCAGTCGGTGTAATATCTTCCATAGCAATAAAAGAATTCTGAGGTGCAGTATATTGATAATTATACCCGCCGCTTGGTTCTCCCAAAGTATCCCACATTCCCATGGGAAGGGGTGGAATTTCATCTGGATATGGCTGAATGATATGGTTCCAGAACACTCCATCGTCTTCAATAGCATTCACTCCTTGGCTGATGAAATATGACATTAGTCCTTTAGAACAAGGACTTTGATCATTCTTTTGATTTCCACTATCATAGCCCAGGCCTAGCTTGTCTGACTTGTAAGGTATATCGAGGAGCTGTCCCCATACTGTGCAATCACCTTTTTCGATCACAGCTTTGGCATCTTTGAGAGAAGCCATAGTTGTAGTTGGAGTAGCAGAAATATGCTTGGTAGTAGAGACATCTGGAGAGACCACCTCAAAAGATTGGCAGGGAGTTTCGATGAATTCGTCATCCAACTCAACATATTTGGAATTGCTCAGGTGACTAACCACATATTCCTCCTCGCCATAAACTGTGACAATCTTTCCTTTTACTGGATATTTCAACTTCTGATGCAGGGTAGAAGTTACAGCATTTGCCCCATGTATCCAAGGGAGTCCAAGTAAACAGGAATATGCTGGGTGAATTTCCATTACGTAAAAGGTAGAATCAAAAATCTGAGAGCCCACTCTGATTGGGAGATTCAGCTTTCCATACACTGTTCTTGTTGACCCATCAAAGGCTCTTACCACAACATCGCTTGGTTGTAACACAATTCCTTCGAAGTCAAGCTTTTCCAGTACTATTTTTGGTAATACGTTCAAAGAAGAACCGTTATCTACCAGCACATGTGATAGAGTGGTGCCATTACATTCAATGGAGATATGTAGGGCTTTATTGTGATTCTTTCCAGCAGGGGTTAGATCAACATCAGAGAAATGAGGCCCTTATTCACTGTTAGATTGGCAACACAATTTTCAAATTGATCGACTGAAATCTCTTGAGGCACATGGGCAGCTTTCATGAACTTCATCAGTTCTTTGGCATGAGCTTCTGAATACTTTAGCAGAGACAGCATTGAGATTTTTGAAGCAGTGTGCCCCAGTTGTTCGACAATATTGTAATCACTCTTGCAGATGATTTTCAATATTTCCTCCTTTTCTTGCTTCGATGGATCTTCAACAGTGACCTCCACCGGTATTTGAACTGGTTCAACTTGTGGCTCTTTGCCTCGAGCGTTGATATCTTGATTAGGAATTGGGACCTGGACTGGACCAGTAGCAACATTTGGAGAAATTTCTGGTGAAAAGATCCTTCCACTTCTCGTAATCTTGCTGGTACCCACAATATTATCCACAGTTGGAGCAGTCAACTTCGTGGCCTCTTCAGTCGAGGTATCCTGTTTAACTCCATGGACATAAACATTAGACTAGCAATGATTACTGATGTCACCTTGAGTGTAGCAGAAATTTTGAAAGGAGCCTTGGCAGAGATTTTGAATGGTAAGTTGGAAACCACTGAGACATCCTCTATTCTCATCCCGTTTGCAAAGACTTCACATAAAACGTCCATAGAAGGGAGCCTCTCAAACATAATGATACGGCGATCCATCCATTTTTGAATTCCCATTCTCAAATTTTCACAACCGTTGGGCAGGCATGTGCAATAAAAGCAATCAGGGTCACATCCTGGGAAGTAACCAGCTCGGATTAGCTTTCCTTTGACTTCAAGGAGCGGAGTTGACAATTCCCTCACATCATAGATGTAAACAGTGTCTAGGATAGCGTTAACAGTTTTGTCGTGCTTCGGCATAGTTGCCGTGATGACATTTGGAGTTTCTGGAGGATCAAACTCAATTTCCCCAGCATCTATCATGTCTTGTATTTTATTTTTCAGGGCCCAACAGTGATCTGCGTCATGTCCTGGACAGTTTGAGTGATACACACACGTTGCATCAGGGCGATAACTCGGAGAGGAAGTGTTGACATTCTTTGGAGGATCTTTTAATGTGATCAGATCTGCTTTTAGCAAATGCTGCAATGCCTGAGAGATCGGCATATTGATTATGGTGAAATTTCTTCTTGGCGCATCTGGTCGACGCGCATATTTTGGCTGTTGATCTTTTTGAGGTGCAGATGCGGAGATCCGAACTGCCCCTACAGATTGGTGATGCTCATTCTTGCGACCTTTCTGAATTTGCATTGTATTGACCTCATTCCTCCCACTGATGGGCCTTTTTGTAGTACCAGAGGAAGAGCCTATTTGAATTTTTCCATTTTGAATGCCACTTTCGACACGTTCTCTAGTCAATATCAGGTCAGTGAAACCTGATGATGAGCTTCCCAGCAAATGACTATAGAAAGGGCCAGTTAAAGTGACCATGAACATGTCGACCAGCTCGCGATCAGATAAGGGTGGTTGAACCCTTCCAGCCATATCTCTCCACTTTTGTGCATATCCTTTGAAACTTTCTTTCGGTGTCATGGACATGCCCCTTAGTTGAGTACGGGTTGGTGCAAGATCAGCATTGTATTGATACTGTTTGTAAAAAGCAGCAGCTAAATCTTCCCAGGTATGAACTTTGGTACTTTCCAGCTGGTAGTACCACTCGAGTTGTGTACCCGACAGACTTTCTTGGAAGAAGTGAATCCACAATTTGTTATCTGCTGTATGAGGTTGTATCTTCCTTACATAGGACCTCAGATGTAGTTTTGGGCAAGAAACTCCATCATATTTTGCAAAGACAGGAACTTTGAACTTTGGAGGGATAACAACATCTGAGACGAGTCCCAGATCATTGAAATCTAAGCCAGGTATTTTTTGTATCTCCATAGCTTTCATGCGTTCCTCCAACTGCTGGTATTTGTCATCATCCTGTTCGTCTCCAGAATGATAATCCTCTTCATTAGAAGAGAGAGAGGGTTTGGCAGAACCCTGGTTGCTATGATTGTCTCCTTGTTCACCATCACCGACTATTTCAGGGATCGGTGGCTTTTTGAACTTTTTGACTGGGATTTTGATCTTCCTTTTCAGGTGACTCAAGCCTACAGGTCCTTTGGGCTTCTTTTTCTTTTTGATCATCAGGGCTTTCAGTTCTTGTTGCCCCTTTGCCATTTCCAGAATTGCCACTTGAACTTGGGCGTTCTGTGCTTCGAGATTCTTGATGCTTGTTTCAGATTCCATCTCTTCTGACGTGAGGTAAACAGTGAGGAGATGAGAAATCCGTCATGTGAACCTATTATGCATTGTATATGAATGAAATGTATATGCAATGAATGAAATGTATATGCAATGAATGAAATGTATATGCAATGTTTTCAAGGATCTTAGAGTTTAGATTTGTTAAAACAAAAGAAAAACAAACATTTGTTAGTCAAACAATTTTTTTCTTTTTTTTCTTTTTTTTTTCTTTGCCTCATTCGGGCTTACAAAACAGAAAATAAAGAAAATGAAGGATCCCTCAGGTCTCCCATGGACGCTTTCTCTTTGCACCCAGGAATGTGTTGATCTGCTGTTCTTCTTGGAGTTGTCCGGTGAGCTCCAATAATCTTCTCTCATAGTCTTGACAGTGTGCTTTGAAGGTATCTCTTTCCTCTTTTAGTTGAACCCAAGATTTCTGCAACTCTTCCAGGTCAGTTGGCATATCCGGATGTAGAATAACTTGAGGTTCGTCTCCTTCGAATTCTGGCTCAATAGTCACAGGTAGAATAGCGGGATATGGCATGATGAGTTTCTGAGCATGAGCCCGAACCCATCTGAGGTAAGGTTCCATAGGAATAGAATTCCATTGTCCCAAAGTTTTGCTTTCTATTCTATAGACACTGCCCCACGCATGTATGAACCTTCGTCGATGTCTGTGGGAATCATCCTCGTAATCAAACACAATGCCACGGATAATCATGTCATGAGGACCGTTTCCCCTTGCATATCCGAATTGGCGTAAAGCTAGAGAGGGATTGTAAGTGATGCCTCCTTTGATGCCAAGTAGTGGCACATTAGGGTACTCTCCACAATGATCAATGATAGTAAGGTCTCTCCGAAAGAAGTTGTTCCACCGGATATCTGAGTGAGACAAAGACATAATCCTGCGAGACCATTGCATTCTTTGTTCATTTCTCAACACTGATCGGGAAAGATGAAATGTAAACCACCTAGCCAGTAGTGGTATACAGCACATGAGAGTTCCTCGTTTCTTCATGGTACGAGTGTGTAGAGAATGTAGAATGTCTCCCAGCAATGTTGGTACCGGGTTACGGGTTAGGAAAAGGTTGATGATGTGCACACTTATGAATTGGTCGGGATTAGGGAATAAAACCAACCCATAAATCAAAAGAGCCACAACCTCCTCAAAAGCTGGGTAACTTTTGTTTTCTATTAGTAATCGAGCCTTTTCCATTAAGAACTTAGCAAGCAAACCCTTAACTCCACTCTTTGTTTCCCAATTGGACTCGATTTCTGACGTTCGCAAATGTAAAGCAGCAACAATGATTTCAGGTTTTGGAATCCTTTCTAAACCAGTGAAAGGTAATTGATTTCGAACAGGTAATCCAATTAGTTCAGAGAACTCTTCCAAGGTGGGTACCAACTGGTAATCAGGAAAGGTAAAGCAATGATGTTCGGGATCAAAGAACTGGAACAGGACCCGTATCATGTCTTCTTCAAATTTTGAGGTAACCAAATGGAGTAGGTGACCGTGCTTTTCGGTGAATTGAACATTCCTGGGTAATTTTGATACTAAGTTTTTCAGTTCAGATGGCACCGTTGAGATGTTGATTCGGATGTAATCTCTGGTGGCGGGAGCCATTACCTGCAATAACAACGGTAAACTCTTTGATCCTTGAAATGATTAGTGAAAAAATGATATGCTTATGATGCTTATGATGTTATGATGTCAAACATGTGGCACACAAAAACAAATCAAACAATAGCCTTAAGTTTAAAGGCTTGCATGAAATCCATAGGTGATACCCTCCCCACTGAAGTTGAGTTGGTTAAAACCTGTCCTAGAATAGTATTCGGGTTCTATGATCCTTGGAGGTAACATCTCAATATGGCGCTCGGACGGCCGATCAAAATATTCCTCGAGGATAACTAACTTTGATCAACTTCAAAGCTAGCCACTTAATAGGCCACAAGTCAAGTTCAACTAAAAGGTTCTAAGACAAATTAGTGTTTAATGACATTTCGGAAGCCTAATATACTCCTTGATCGTTTTCAAGGGACATCAGTATAAACCAAAGTATCGCACTAACGGTGACTACCAGATCAACCGTATCGGTACATGCCGTACAATTTCCTTGGTCTATTGTCACATACTTAAGGTATCTCGAGATTCGGGTTAGAATCTTTCACACAAGAAAAATACCCAAACATCCTTTGAAAAATAGAGCAATCAAGTCAAACAATTGAAAACATCGGAATGATCTATTCTCTAAAGGTAACCCCTTTTGAAAACATTTTGTTTTTAGAAAGTAAGTCCCCAGCAGAGTCGCCAGTTCTGTCGTGCACTCGGTTTTTTTTGCCATACCTCTCGTGGAGAGATACGCGAACTGACTCTTTTTTGTTTCTGCTTTTGTATTTTTGAAAATCAGAGAGTCGCCACCGACTTTTATTTTATCCAATTAAGGAAAGGTTTATAAAAGAAACAGAAAAAGACCTTTAAGAAATTCTGGGTAAGGGGGTAGGTTATACAAAGGGAAGGTGTTAGCACCCTTTGTATCCATGGTTATCCATGGGCTCTTTAATTTGCTTAGCTCACTTGTTTTCAATTACTTTTCTATTGCCTTGAAATGCTCGTATGTGGTTTCAAATACCTTTGTAAATTGACTTTGTAATGATCCTTGTGCGGATGTATACAAAGTGTTTTTATCTTTCAAAAGATGTTTTGAAAAAAAGAACGTTAACTTCGTAATGATCCTTGTTTGGATATATACAAAGTATTGTCTTTTTTGAAAGTTTTGTTTTGAAAAACAATGATATATGAGAGATTTGTTTGTTTTGATTTGAGCAAGCAAATTAGGAGGTCTACCCTGAGTTATAAGGTCTTTATCCTATTTCCTTTAAAAATCTATCCTTTCACCGGATATAAACAAAAGTTCTATTTTGTACTCGAAACAGTAGAATTTGATTTTGATTGATTTTGAAAAGAATGGGAAAAGGGATTACCTTAAGAGGTGCAAGTGTGACTGTGTTTAGATTCATATATTTTATCTTTGAAGTTTAGTGATCTAACGGTTCAATTTTATCTTTGACATACACGCAGTTTATATGTGCTGGAATTTAAAATGCGGAAATGTAAAATGCAGAAAGTAAATCTACGCTATTACATCGATTGTGCAGGGAATGTAAACTACGCTATTTACATGGATTTGACAACCTATACATTTATCTAGGAATTTAAATTGCAAGAAAATAAAAGAAGTATTTTTGGAATTTTTTGATGATTGATTTTAATTATAATTAATGCATGATTAATTTAATTAAAACGAGGAAAAGATGGAAATAAAATTTAAACCTAAAAATTAAGTTTAAAATATGTTCAAAATGCTTGTTAATTAATTTTAAAACAAAACTAATTTTTTTGGAATTTTTTGAAATTGATTTTGAAATCATTAAGTTAATTAATACATAATTATACAAATAATTAAAATTAAAGAGAAAATTATCCTAAATATGTACAAAATTAGTTTATAATATATAAACAATATTTAATATAAAGAACAAATTTTTTATGATTTTTTTGATTGGTTAAAATAATTAAAAGGTAAATATATGCATATTATCTAATTAATTATACAAAATATTTAAATTATGAAGAAAAATAAAATATTTTTATATCAAAAAATAAAATATTATTTTAGAAGCCTAAAAATATTTTTTGTGTATTTTTTGGATATTTAAAACTTTTTTTAATTAATTTTATGAAGAAAATAAAATAAAATTGAAAATATAAAGATGATAATCAGATGTGGTAATTAAATAAAGTCCATGGTATGGGGATTCATTCTGATGCGTTAGATTGATGAGTGGACGGATCTGATGGTCACCAGCATGAGGGACCATACCACGTGACATACCTGCAAAACACTGAATCCAAGGTTAGTTTAAAAACACGCGCGCGCCCTCCAGCCAATCAGAGGACGCCACGCATCATCTTCTTCCTCAGGATGGGGCTTTTACACCTTTCATTTGTAGGTGGTGTAAAAACTCTAACCTTTTACACCTGTTGGAAATAGCGAATACAAGCAAACAACAATATAAATTTGGCGCGATGCCATCATTTAGTTCGTCTTGTTCACGCGAGTTTAATGGTACTATTTAGAGCTTGTAATTTTGCATGAATTGTAAAGCCCTAAATTTGAAAGTAAGAACCCTAAAATGGTGGTTCCTCGTATAGGTGTTCAAACTTCAATTAAGTTTCCAGAAATGATTAGGACCTCAAACTAAACTTAAATATGAGTCTACATCTTGTTAAATATGCATGTATTATGAGATTTTGGTGAGTTTTATTTCGAGCAAACCGTGAGGTCTTGTGGTCGTATCTGGATGTTCCAAGGCTTGCAACTGATCTGGTTATGTTCAATGATACTTGAGGATTGTGTTTAAGTGTTTGGTTTGAATTGAAACAAGCTAGAATGTAAAATTCGAATTTTAAATTTCCTTGAAAAAAACAAGTTGATACAAGTATGTTACAAGCTATGCTTAGGTTCTGAACTTGTCTCCCTTTTCTACTGAAGTGTTATAGCTCTTATATAAGCATTGAAGTGCTTAAGAACTAAGCTAGAAAGCATTAAGTGCTTTTGTTGAATTCTTGACTTTTTCAACACATGTGGCTTTGCATTTAAGCTACCATGGCTTGACTTTCCACTCTCCTTCTGCTGTACTTGGCTTGGGGCAGAGTTTTTGATTGATTCCTTGATGAGTCATGCTTAGAAATTAAGCTATGCATTATCCTTCCATTTTCCATTTTCAATTTAATCTTAAATGGGATAAAATTAAACCAAAAATGAATAAAAATGATGTGGGATTTGTCTTGGTCGTGGGAGGCCCATTATATCATGTTAAACATGTTTGAACTATGAAAACTTGGCCCCATTTGGAAAAAATACATTTTTGATCAATGTTGGTTTCATGCATTTTCCCAAAATTTAGCCAATTTCAACAAGGTGTAAATCCCTCAATTTTTGTCATATGAAGGAGATCTTTCACTTTTTGGAAACCTCAAAGAGTCCTCTAACCAATGTCTTTGGTCTCATGTCAAAATGATTTTTGATGCTCCTTGTGTGTCCTTTTGAAAAAAGTGTCTTTTTGTTGACTTTGAAAATGACCTGTAATGTCTTGATTCATATTTTTCAAATGGTGAATCAAATGGCCATGGGACCAATTTCATTTTAAATATAATTGAATTTCCTTCAAAATAAGCTTTGGTTTGAATTTTTTGGATGAAGGATGAGAGAGTTATGACCAGTCAAAGTTCAGTTGACTTTTTAGGAGAAAACCCTAATTTTGAATCTTAGGGTTTTGTTGATTTTTGATCTTTCCTTGATGAATTATGATCATCCAATGATCAAATGATGAATCCTTTGACAAAATATGGATGTTGACAAAAAATTTCATTTTTGACTGTCTGTTGACTTTTTTGGTCAAACGGGTCGTCTGTTGACTGTTTGAGCTGCTGACTGTGCGTCTGAGTGAATTGAAGTTTGAAAATTTGTATGGTGGTACTTTGAGATATATGGAGGTCCATGAAATCCATTTGAGGTCTCAAAAACTTGTTTCTCCTGAAAAAAACAATAAACCCTAATTAGGGACTGTTTGTGTAGGAGACAGTTAAGCGTACCTGATTTTTGTGCAGTGCTGAGTCTCTGCTAATCATGTGATATTCAGAAGACTTCTAGAACAAAAATCTTGGAATTTTGAATTGTAAAAGTTTGATTTGATTGATGGTACAAAACACGGAGAATTGCACTATCAGCGGTTTGACTGTCAACTGACTGTTTAGAGTGAAAATTCAACAGTCAAAGTTAATATTATTTTTTGTTGTTTTTGTTTTATGTGAAAGATGAAATTTTATTTACATGACTTGTTAAAAACACAGACTTAATAAATAACTAATATTTACTGTACGCGAGCAAAATTACTGATAACCCTGAAAATCATTTAATGCACAGAAAAATAAATATTTAACTGCCAGAAAACACACAAAATATTATCTGAATAATTAAGCAACAGTATGACAAATAGTACAACATTTAATACTGAAAGTACAAACATTACATACTATAATGAACGGTACGACGAGTAAACGGTACATTTAAGAAAATAAGAGATACGGCAAACTTTAAGAATGACGATTAATAACCCATGCTATGACCAACAGAAAATAGATGATCGGGAGTGTAACCATCGCAGGTCTACATTTTTCAGGACTATGTAGACAGAAGAAGGACATGATCACCGTAGCAATGGTGATGACCATAAGAAAACATGTTTCCATCCGCTTCGCCATTTTGCCGGGGAGGAAGAGAGAATGGATATGAAGTAGAAATTTGAGAGATGAGTTAGAATTTGATGTGAGATTTTATGGAAAAGATGAGAGGTATTTATAGAATGAAAAGAAGGATAGAGACGTTGGGGAATGAAGTGATTCCGTACAAAAGGAAGATTTGAGTGGAAGTAAGATTTGAAAGAAAGTGTATGATAGTGTTGGAAAAAGAGAGATGTGTAGAATAAAGTTAAGATTTGATTTTTGAAAAAGAGATTTGAAAAGAGATTTTGAAAATAATGGAATATAGTACAAAAGTTAGTGAGAAACAAAACAATTAGTAATAATTTACTTGTTACCAGTACAGTCTGAATCTCGGACTCTGCGCCTGCAAAAGATTTATCTCTGTACCAATTGTGTCAATACTATTTATCTGTAAATAAATATCAAATAAATAGCGTGTGTGAAGTAATAAACAGTAACTGGCGTTTGCGTAAGAATAAATTCAACAGCGAGCCAAAATACTGTATAAAAAATTCTAAAAACTAAGTATTTCATATGTCAGGATATTTATGAAATAAAAATCCATGATTACATGAAACTCCTAATTTTTAGATTGAAGTTTTATTGAAAAAAGATGCGGGCAAATTTTGGGGTATAACAATGGCAAACATTGGTTGAATGACATAAGCTCCCCCGTACTTAAATGTGTAAGCTCCCCCGTAGACTCATACTCTCTCATATACTCCCCCTTTGGCAACATCAAAAATAAAACAAGGAAGGTGATAGGAGAGAACGCACAGAATAATGATAAAAAGATAACAATTAACATACTACAATAGTAGAATAAACATAAGGTTCAAGGATAAAGCATGTCACGATTACAAAAAAAACTGAAAGTTATATGATAAAGTAAGTAGAAAAAGTGATATGATATGAAATGCAGTGCCATGAACTAATGGAATGTAATGTCCCCTAACGCCTGCCTCGCCCATGGTAACGACCACCTCTTCCTCGCTGAAAACCCTGAGGTCTATCCTCTTCAACCTGCTCAAGGAGTTCAAGAACGGTTCTGTTGAGTATGTTGAAGTTTTGTTTCAAATTAGCATGCATGTTGTTTGAAGTTTCTTCAAACCTGTTCTGTCTTTCAGTGAGATTTGAGGCAAAGGTTTCAAAATCACTTTTGTGTTCTTGAGCTAAACGATGCAGATTGTCATACTGAAGTTGTTGCTCATTGTAGCGTTCCTGTTGAACTTGTTGCATATTCTGAAATTGAAGTTGTTGTGCCTCAAAGTGTTGTTGTTGAAGAAGCTGCATATTTTCTAGCATGGAGATGATATTCGATTTATCCGGTTGCAGCGGAGCTGTATACCTCCAAGAAATTTCCTCCTCTTGAGGTGGTACATATTGCCAATTTGAGTTGGCATCGTGAGGCACATCTTCCTTGACGTGATCATCATCAACATGCATGTCTAATTCAGGTTCATCTTCCTCAAGACCTTTTTGTGGGCCAAATTCAGCAGGATCATCATAGTTGTAGATTATTTTTCCAATCCCCTTTTGTATAAGGTAGAATGCTTTCCGATTTGGATCCCAATGGTAGCCCATAAGAGTCAAGGTGGTTTGAGAGAATTCTTGCGGATGCTTGATTCTGATGTATGTCAGCCCATCAATTTTCATACCGAAGTGGTTTACAATCTTCTGAATTATAGAGCCATAGCACAAAGCGGTTGTTTTCTGTTTGACTTCATGGAATTTGGTGGTTAGAAAGTATGGTCAGTGTACATGGGTTCTGTTTTCCAGCAGATACATTATCACAATCTCACTCCTCTCAATCCTAGAGTATCCACCCGACCATGGTCGAATGATGCGAGAGATGATCCAATTCAGTAACCTAGGATTTCTCTTAAGATGCCCTGCTGTGATGGTTTCATTTGTCTTGTCAAGAATAGATGGGTCCTTGAGAATTGATCGGCAATAAGCCATATGATCATAGTTTGCCGGAAAGTCACCATCCTCTAGACGATACTCATCCCTTTTTGTGGTAAGACCAAAGATACTCACCCAACGCTGTTCATCAACTAAATGTGAGCGAGACCCCATCTTAAACCAAAAGTAACATCCCTCACCTTTCTGTAAGCCGACATAAAAGGCACGAACAGTATCCTCATTATACGGTGTATCACACTCCAAAAGTGGACAAACATTCTGATGTTGAATTAACCTAGTAATTTCCGGAATATTCATATTGTCGGCTACCTTATGGTTGTACACATATTGCTTAATAACTTTCCTTTTCATATGCCATTTCTCAAAATCAGCCTTACAATCTGGATGGACAAGAGCGAGAGCACTTACCGGTCGAGATGCGGATCCGGATGTGACTTCTTTTCCTTTTCGTGACTTAGGATCCATTTGTGAGATGAGCTTGTTGAAGAATTTGAGAGTTGGAGATGAGGTTGACAAATTTGGAGGAAGTGGAATTTGTGAATGTGGTGAGGATTTGAGGGATTTGATGTCAGGGTTTCCGTAGAGAGAATGTGTTTGAGAGGAGAAAAATGAGAATGAAAGATATGTATATGAAGAATGCATGGGCCGGGTCGACCTAAAAGCCCAAATTTGGGAATTTAAGTCGCAGTAGGTCGACCTAAATATAGCCCGCATCGACCTAAATGAAGTAGTGGCTGTGGCCTTTTTTAAAAAAACAGAGTAGGTCGACCTAAAGTCAAGCTAGGTCGACGTAACTGACAGAATTTTTCTTATTTTTGAAATTTGCTTCAGTAGGTCGACTTAATGCTAAGTTGAGTCGACTCAAATGACACCAAATGCATGAAATGTAGCAAATATATCAGGAATGGAGAATATATGACTAATCTACCATATGTATGCTTAAACTACCATATGTATGCTTGAACTTGACACATTATGCTTAATGACGAGCAATCTATATGTAAATGAGAAATATTGAGAAGCATATATGAGATCACTATAAACATGTCAATTGATTGCATATTACAGAATCAATAATATTTTTGGAAGTGAAAAACAAACATGTTACCACTTTCTCGATTTTCAGATATCCTATCATCATGATATAAGGTAAAGTATGTTCCTTTTGTCAATGTAGCACGATCCTTGACTGATTGCGTACTACCTTCACACTAAGAGAGATGTTAGCTTAAACATAATCAATAGGTAGAGATTAAAATAATTAGATAAATAAAACCATATTTAGCTCAAATTAAAGATACCCAATATCCCTAATTCTCTGTGAATGTTAAAGAAAGGCTCGAATGCAAGAGGTTTGGTGAAGATGTCCGCTAATTGCTTCTTGCTCTCAAAATGTTCAAACACGACTTCCCCTTTTTCTACATGATCTCTTAAGAAGTGATGCCTTATTTCGATATGCTTGGTTCGTGAGTGTAGAACAAGATTCTTGCTTAAGTTGATGGCGCTTGTGTTGTCACACATGATAGGTATTCGATCAAGCTTAATGCCAAAGTCAATAAGCTGCTGTTTGAGCCATAATATCTGAGCACAACAATTTCCGGTAGCTACATATTCTGCTTCAGCTGTAGATAACGCGACTGATACTTGTTTCTTGCTGTGCCAACTTATCAATGAATTTGAGAATAGATGACATGTGCCACTGGTGCTTTTTCTGTCATATTTGCATCCAGCAAAGTCGGAGTCGGAGAATCCCACCAAGTAGCATTCATTACCCTTAGGATACCATAGACCATATGTCGTGGTTCCACGGAGATATCGTAGAATTCTCTTTACGGCCTTTAGATGTGATTCCTTTCGGCACAATTGGTATCTTGCACACATACATACGCTAAACATAATGTCCGGTCTTGAAGCCGTGAGATACAATAGAGAGCCGATCATGCCTCGGTATAATTTCACATCAACCTCTTAACCGTTTTGATCCTTGTCTAGGTTACCATTTGTTGCCATATGTGTGTCAATCTCCTTTGCTTCACTCATCCCGAATCTCTTTAGCAATTCTGTGCAATACTTAGTTTGGCTAACAAAGGTTCCATGAATCAGTTTCTTAATTTGTAGACCAAGGAAGAAGTTCAATTCCCCCATGAGACTCATATCGAATTCACTCTGCATAAGTTTAGAAAATTATTTGACAAGTTTTGCATTAGTTGACCCAAATATTATATCATCTACATAGACTTGAACCAGAAGTATATCTTTTTATTTTCTTTTAATGAAGAGAGTAGTGTCAACTTTACCCCTAGAGTATCCTTGACTAAGTAGAAATTTGCTTAAACATTCATACCAAGCCCTAGGGGCCTGTTTGAGACCGTATAAAGCACGTTTCAACTCGTAATTTTCAAAACCGGGTGGTTGAGCTACATAGACCTTTTCATTAATATAACCATTTAAAAAGGCGCTTTTAACATCCATTTGAAACAGCTTAAAGTCTTTTGAGCAAGCATAAGCGAGCAAGAGGCGAATTGCCTTAAGACGTGCTACGGGAGCATACGTCTCCTCATAATCAATACCTTCCTCTTGATTGTAGCCTTAAGCTACCAACCTAGCTTTATTTCTAGTAATAACTCCGTTTTCATCAAGTTTGTTACGAAAAACCCACCTAGTACTGATTACTTGATGATCTCCCGGATGAGGGACAAGGTCCCATACATCATTCCTTTTAAATTGGTTTAATTCTTCTTGCATGGCCATTAGCCAATGCTCATCAAGTAATGCGTCTTTTGCGTTTTTCGGTTCAACTTGTGAAACAAAAGCAAAATGATGGCAAAAGTTACTTATCTTGGAGCGTGTTGTGACGCCCTTTGAGATGTCACCTAATATGTTGTCAATTGGATGATCTTTTACGTTTGTCCAGGCCATTGGAAGTTCTTCGTTGCTTGAGATATTTTCATTTTCAATGTTATCATGAGATTCATCTTTCTCTTCCTTAGCATCTTCATCTTTGATAATCTCACTTTCTTCTTCCTTATCTTTGACAATATCTTCAGTAGATGGGTCTGCACTATCAAAAGATATACCTTTCTCGGCACATTTTGAGTAAGATTCATCAAAGGACACATGAAATGACTCCTCAACAATAAGTAGCCTTTTGTTATATATCCTATATGCTTTACTAGAGTAACCAAGAAATATGCCTTTGTCAGCTTTAGCATCAAATTTACCAAGATTATCCTTACCGTTGTTTAACACAAAACATTTGCAACCGAATACGTGGAGATGTGACACATTAGGTTTTCTATTCAAAACATAACATGCGGTACTAATAGCATTCGCCCAGAAATATTTAGGTAGATTTCCTTCATTGAGCATTGTTCTTGCCAACTCTTCTAGAACACGATTTTTACGTTCAACCACACCATTTTCTTGTGAAGTTCTAGGAGCTGAAAAGTTATGTTCAATTCCATGTTTATCACAGTATTTTTCAAAAAGATAATTTTCAAATTCTTCATCGTGATCACTACGAATTGCAACTATTTTGGTGTTCATCTTGTTTTGACATAATCTTGCAAATTGAGTAAATGCTGGAAATGTTTGATCCTTACTAGGTAGGAAAATTGTCCAACAAAATCTAAAGTAATCATCGATAATGACAAAACCATAGATGTTTCCACCTATGCTTTTAGTTCTTGAAGGGCCAAATAAATCCATGTGAAGGAGTTCAAGGGGACGTGATGTTGAGACCACATTTTTGGATTTAAAAGAAACTTTTGTTTGTTTCCCCTTTTGACACGTGTCACATAGATGATCTTTTGAAAACTTTATTTTTGGTAAGCCGATTACTAGATCCTTTGTGACAATCTTATTTAGTAAGTCAAAGTTTATGTGAGCAAGGCGTCTATGCCAAAGCCACGAGTCTTCGCCTAAGGCAATGACACACTTGGCATTTGACTTAGAAACTTCGTCCAAGTTTAGCATATAAATGTTATTTACTCTTATGCCATTAAACACAATGTCTCTTTTCTTGATATGTTCAATTGTGCAACCAGAATTTGTGAAAGTTACTTTGAAGTCTTTGTCGCACAATTGACTAATACTTAAGAGATTATGTTTAAGACCTTCTACTAGTAACACATCAGATATGGTTGTGGTAGATGGGTTACCTACACTTCCTTTACCAAGTATAGCTCCCCGATTGTTGTCTCCATAGGTGACATACCCCTTCTTCTTTGCATGAAACTCAACAAAAAGTGATATGTCTCCCGTCATGTGTCCTGAACATCCGCTATCAAGGAACCATAACCTTTCGGCAATGTCAAGACACTTTTCCTGCAAAATTAATTTAGAGTGAAAGGTCCCCAATTTTCATTGGGTCATTGGTAGTGAGTACATAAATTGTTGCACTTAGGCAACCATTGAAATACTCCTTTAGGAACTAGAATCCTCCTAAATTTGCATTTTTCAATGGTGTGTCCCTTTTTGCAACAATAGTGACAAGTAATATGATGGGAATATGTTGTTTTGCTAGTTGATACTTTTGGTACAAAAGAATATTTACTATATAAAGGAGTATACGATCTTTTGAACTTATTAGGATCAACCGCAAAAGTCACTTTTGGTTGTAGAGCCTTATCTAATTTGGCCTTTAGATCTCTTACTTCTTTTTGACAAATGTGACATGTCTCACAACCAAACCATGATGGAGGATCTTCCTCAATCTTATTCTTTTGAATATCTAACATAGATTGTTTTAAAGCTTCCATATCCTTTTCGGTCTTCTCAACTTTTGATTCAAGATATGAAAAAAATTTCTTATTTGAGGCCAAAAGTTTGAAAGCTTCAATTGCATCTCTATGTAGTTCTTCAAAAGTTAATTTTAATTGAGTATGAGATACCTTATCTACAAGTTTAGGTTTAAGATGACTTACACGTTTCTTTTTCTTGTGTTGATGAGCCATAAGACATAAGTTTCTCGATTCTTCTTCATCGCTTGATGCGTCTTCACTTGATGAATCACTTTCCCATGCTATATAGGCTCTTCAAGGCTTGTTGTGACTTTTGCTTTGATTCTTGTCTTTCTTCTTCTTGAGATATGGACAGTCCGGTTTGTAATGACCAACTTTGCCGCAATTGAAACAAGGTCCTTTGGACTTTCCTTTGTTGTTGTCATCTTGTTTGGACTTGTTGAATCGCTTCCTATAGTTAATCAAGCTTTTGTCGGAGTGTTTTGCTCCATTTTTCCTTATGTATTTGTTGTATCTTCGCACAAATAGTCCTATTTCCTCATCATCTGAATCTTCCTCATCACTTGTATCACTATCCTCTTGCTCTTGTTTTGAGGTCCTGGAGCTTGAAGCCTTTAGAGCTATTGACTTCTTCTCTACCTCTTTATCCATGTTCTTATCCTTCTTTACCTTTTTCTCATGCATGTCAAGGCATTTAAGGTGTTATTCATGTTCTTCAAGTTTACCAAAGAGAGTGGTAATGTCTAAGGTATTTAAATCATTTGCTTCCTTTATAGCTGTAACTTTGGGTTGCCATTCCTTGTTTAAACATCTTAAAACTTTGTTAGTAGCATTTGCATTGGAAACATGTCTATCAAGAGAATTTAAACGATTTATAAGATGTACGAATCTCTTTTGCATATGTTCAATGGATTCGCCACTTTCCATATGAAAGAGTTCGAACTCTTGAGTTAACGTATTGATTCTAGCTAGTTTGACATCATTCGTGCCCTGATGAGCAACTTGCAATGTGTCCCACATAGCCTTAGCTGATTTACAATGGGAAACGCGATAGTATTCATCAACAGCTAGAGCTGAGATCAGAATGTTTCTCGCTTTCCAATCGTATCCATGTTTCTTTTCATCTTCAGCATTCCAACTAGTTTCTGGTTTAGGAACAACAGCACCAGGCGCATTGGTCATGTAATTTCAAAAGGACCATTAACGATGGCTGTCCAAATGTTCCTATCAATGGATTTGATATGAACGCACATACAATCCTTCCAATAGCCGTAGTTTTCACCGTTGAAAACTAGAGCTCTATTGTGAGCCCCTTTAGGTCCGGAAGCCATTTGTCCAATAAGCGTTTCTCGAAGCAAGGAATTAACCAGAGCTCTTGATGCCACTTGTTAGACGCTAGGCTTTTGTATCTAGAGGGGGGTGAATAGATACCTCGGATTTTAATCGGATTTTTCTTAACAAACGTGGCAAAAGCGTTTCGGGATCGACTCGCGTCTATTCCGAACCGCTACGGGAAGGATCAGATATGTGTTTAAACCACTAACTGATTATTATGTGAAGATGAAACTTATCAGAGAATCAATCAAGTTAAACATTGGTAAATCGTTTAAGTGTTTGCTTGAGTAAACTTGTTTACAATGACTTTGATTTTAATAGAAGCAATATATCAAACACTTGGTGATAATGTACAAATTGATTATGAATCAATGTGTGGTGACTTGTGATGTTTGTGCAGAATCTTATCACACAAATTTAACACTTGATACGTTAATCAATTTGCAATTATGACCAGAAATAAACGCAATGTAAACGAAAAGATAAAAGCAATAAGAACACGATATTTGTTCAGGCAGTTCGTCGATCGTCCTCGCTACGACTACATCTGCCCCCAATTCTAAACGGGGATTGGGATGTCTTTCATTATGATTGAAAAGAGTTTATACAAAGAAGATAACAAAGCAATAATGATAAACCGAATATGTTGATTCTTTGTATCTTCTTCCCCTTGATCTTGAGCCAGATCAAGTGTCTTCCAAGAGCTTATCTTTGATTCCAATTCTGCAGTGTTGTGAATTGCTTGAACCCTCGTTCTTCAACTTCTACACTCAGCTGAATCATTGATGAAGCCTCTTGAAAAAACCCCCAAAATTCACCGATCTTGGAGGACAAAATCCGCAGATTTTATTCACCAACAATCCCACAAATCTTCACCCACTGGGAATCTTCAATTCCTTTCCATGGACGTTATCGATCTTGATCGCAAACCCTCACCACAAGAATTGTTGTGTGTAATTGTGTTGAAGTTGAGAAGAAGAAGGAAGATGAGAAGACTTTGTGTATCTTTCAATTATTGGTGTTAAAGTTTCATAATTACCTGAAAATGATATATATAGGTGCAGTACAGCTAACACAGGGCAAACACATCATTTTGGCAAGTTTTGAGGTAATAGGTCGACCTACTTCATTGATTGGGTCGACCTAAATGGAACAGATTCAACACAATTATATTTGGTTCCAGTTGGGTCGACCTGTTGGGGCTCTGGGTCAACCTAAAAGTAGTTGGTTTTGATTCTTGAGGTTTTTCTTCAATTTAGGTCGACCTAGGTATATGATTGAGTCGACCTAAATGGAACAGAGGTGAAACTTCTCTATTCTCTTCATTTTGCGTCGACCTAAGAACATGGTGGGTCGACCTATTTGAAACATTTTCTTCTGCTGGATGAATGAATCATTCTAGGTCGACCTAGGCTTGTGGTGAGTCGACCTGAGCAGCCTTAGAGTGCCAAAATCCTGCTTTTTCTTATGTCATTCTCTTGTAGCTTGATATTTGTTCATCTTTGATGTTTGCCATGAATCGAAAACTCTTGATGAGTGTATGCTTGCACTTACATGGACCACATCATATATTTTACGAATTTTTATGGGTTGTTTTGATTGTTTAGATTTTTATTTTATCTTAATTATTTGGGACAATTATTTTATAATAAATCAATTATTTATTTATTTTGACCAAAATTTATCATTTTTTAATCTATAAATAGAGACTTCGTTCATTTGATTTGGATACAAAAAAAAATCGATTTTTTTCTCTAGTTTTTCTATTTAGCCTCCAATAAATTTGTGTTTGCAGTTCTAAACATCTTTTTAGTGAAATGGATTCCAACAATAACCCTTTTAACACCCTAAATTCTACTTTATTGTGTTGTATTGCATTTTAAGTTTTTTTATAATTTTATTTGTTTTAATAAGGATTATTCCTATATCTCGTCTTTATTACTTGCAAAGAAAAATTAATTAAAAATATAAAATTAGAAAAAAAAATTAAAAAAATTATTAAATTAGAAAAAATTAAAATAAATTATTTAATTTTTAACTATTTTAATTTAATTTCAATCGATCATTGTTATTAATATATTATCACAAAAACAAAAATTTAAAAGAAAATAGGAATAAATGGTGGGGTAGGGTGTTGAATTTTATTAAACAAAACTATTGTAGTGAGTAAAA
The DNA here is from genome assembly GCF_029867415.1 of Vicia villosa. Classification (NCBI taxonomy): domain Eukaryota; kingdom Viridiplantae; phylum Streptophyta; class Magnoliopsida; order Fabales; family Fabaceae; genus Vicia; species Vicia villosa. Next base: position 204,526,635 of record NC_081181.1, read on the forward strand.
GTTGAATGAATGTTAAATTATTATGTGGAAGAGAGAGAAAATGATTTGGAGTGCAAAAAATGAAAAAAAAATATCGAATCCATGAACCATGTACATGGTCTAAGGGGTTTAGAGCAATGCAAGGTTTAAAATTTTGAATTGGATGCACAAAGTGATGTAGGATAGAAATCGAGTCTAGATAGGGATACTAACTAGTAATTACTACCAAACAGTAGGTTCTGAAAATGTATTTTCGGAATAAATTTAGTAATAAAAATGGGGCTTGATTAAAAAAAATGAATCGTGTATGTTTAGAGTGTGTCCGGAGATGCATCTACAAAATTTAGAGATATTTTTATATTTTCACAAAATGTCCAATAATATATAGGGTACATTAAGAAATTCTCATAATAGAATAAATAATTTAAATACAAATACCCTCATTCCAATAAAAGCTCTTAAGAAGCCATTGTTACTTTTGAATTTCATAAAATGATTTATGTCACATAAGAATTACTAACTTAGTCACATATTAGGTCGCTTTTGTTAAGACGTTTGAGACACTGCTCAAAATTGTAAAAGATTTTTAGAATTGCACCTGATGTAACGAATCCTAAGATCAAATGACACTAAAGTGTCAAACTTAGTAATATAATATCTTTGATAACTCTTTGCCGCATATAAGAATAACAAAATCCACCGTTGGATCGAAAGCCAACATCATATAGATTATATCCATAAAATTTAACATTAATCACAAATTATTTAATATGTTAAAGAGAATGATCGAAATTAACGGTTTTGTTGAAGTTTTGCAAGATGTTAGTTTTTATGCATCTCATTGACATATCAAATGATTTCTAATTGATTTCAAATTTTATGGACATTATTTATATGGTGTTAATTTTCAATCAAACGATGAATTTTGTTATACGGATATGCTGTAAAGAGTTATTAAATGTGTCGTATTACTAAGTTTGATACCTTTGATCTTGTCCTACACAAAAACACAAAAAAAAACACACACACACACACACACACACACACACACACATATATATATATATATATATATATATATATATATATATATATATATATATATATATATATATATATATATATATATATATATATATATATATATATATATATATATATATATATATATATAATATTAATAATAAAATAATAAATATACTAAATCACTATAATACAATGTAATATTTATATATTTGTATTAAACTATATAAATTATTTAAATCATAAAAAGTTTCTTAAATTTTTTAAATTTAAAATACAAGTATTTTTATCTTTCTATCTTTCATTTGATAAAAAGTTCAATACTTTCCGATGTTTTCATCTTTAACAATATTTTATGTGTTAAAATATAAAATTGGCTTTTTAAAATTTAACCAAAAAAAAAGCAAAATCTTATTAAAGAGTAAAATATAATGAGAAAAGTTAACGTGTGCTCCAAAGGTACAAGTTAAAACACTATTTATAGAAATATTTTTTTGAAATGCGTATATTTTTTTTTAATTTTAAATTTGACTTTATTACACTTACTTTTTTTTAATTATAGTATCTTTAACATATACCATAAAAGTACGTCTTAGCATGACCCAAATATAATTTCAGAGTATTAAATCGTTTAAAATCATTTTAGAATATAATTTTACTTAAAAATATTTTTACATGTGATTTACTTGATTTAAAAAAAAAAATCTAAAGAATTGAAGTCATAAATTGGGATTTTAATAAGACACTACGTTTGTAACTAATGAATTGATTTTCCTCCCCATACTCCAGAAACTAAATATAAGAGAGAAATCAAAACTCATCCCAAAATTGTAAGAAGGAGAAATTGATTTTCTTATTCTCACATTTATGTTCGTACCACGTGTCACATATCTAACCATTAACGGTGTCATAAAATCTACCATATAAGAAAATTGACTCTACTGCTTCTCCAAATGACACGTGTCTTCATTCCATTTCGTTTTCCTTTCATTTGTTTTCACTTCTAACGTTTCCTCCAAATTGATGTGTCTCCATTCCATTTCTCTTTCCCTTCATTTGCAATCACTTCTGTAACCACGATTATTTATTATTCCATCATCGATTTCTAATTGTTGTTCTTCCAACTCCTTTCATTATTCATGTAATTGTTTGTATTTAAAATAAATTAAAGGTTTTGTCATAATTTCCATGAAATTGGTTCATCATCCATCATTGGTATAAATTGTCATTTTTTTTTTCATCATTATCATTTCAATTTGATTATTTTGTTTTTAGGTTTGAAGATCCGTGAAACCATCATCGTTCTTTATGTGGTTTGATATGAGTATGTCACATTTTGAGTTAGGCGAAAGAAGAAATTAGGGTTTTACAGTATACACCTTTTTCCTCTTCTACAAATCTTTGCTTATAACACTGCGAGGTTATGGTTTAATCTATTTTCTTAATCAATTATAATTTCACTTGCTTTTTAGTTTCGTTTTTATGTTATAATTTCACAGGTATTATATAACTTTTCTCATTTTCGACCAGGTATTACGATAATTTCTCAATTACAGAATAGTTCTAATGTTTGATTTAATTCAACTTTTCTCAATTCTAGAACAACTTTAATGTTTGCTTGAATTCATTGAATTAAATTTCGGAACATTTACAAGAGAACACATGGAAGAAAAAGATTTGGCCACAGAAAAGAAGATCATCCGAAGATTTGAGAAGAAATATATAACTTCTCGAATTTCTTTGTTGTAGTTTGCTTCTTTTGGGCTTAGGCCCATCCTTTTATCAAAAAAAGAAAGTGACTGGGCATGGAGGAATCACTTGACGAAGGAGATTTCCCTAATATCATATTGCAATATTATAATTCCACACTATTACACGTACTAACGTAATGTATTTTTATTATTAAGAATCATGGTTTTTTTTTTGTAAATAAATAATTATAGGAATTATGTGAGTCAATAAAAAAATTGAGTGGAAATCATTTTATTTTACGAGAAATATATTACGATTTGATAAAATCACATTCATTTATTACCAAAAGTTGGACATTCATTTATTACCAAAAGTTGGACAACACTGTCAATCATTAAAAGGTAATTCATAACGAAAACGTGCATTTACTAATTGAAATATTGAATATTAAGGGAACATGACGTTATTGATCAAACTATTGAATATTAAGGGTAACATGAAGTTACTCATCAAAATATAAAACATTAACGGGAACATGAAGTTACTGATAAAAATATTGAATAATAACGGAAACATGAATTTACATATTAAAATATTGAATATTAACGGGAACATGACATAATTGATCAAACTATTGAATATTAACGGGAACATGAAGTTACTAATCAAAATATTGAATATTAACGGGAATTGTTAAGAAATGTGGTTGGGCCTAACTCATCCCTACAAATCCGGCTTGTAGGGTGAGGATTGCCCCCACTTATAAGGACATGTTCAGGCCATATATTGTCCGATGTGGGACTCTTAACACACCCCCTCACGCCCAGGACTAGACAACTGGAGCGTGGAAATAAAAGGCGGGTGGCCCGATAGCGGAAACCACAGAAGGTGGCCCACCGGATCTTAAACGAGGCTCTGATACCATGTTAAAAAATGTGGTTGGGCCTAACTCATCCCTACAAAACCGGCTTGTAGGGTGAGGATTGCCCCCACTTATAAGGACATGTTCAGGCCATATATTGTCTGATGTGGGACTCTTAACAGGAATATAAAGCTACTGATCAAAATATTGAATATTAAGGACAACATAAAATTACTTATCAAAATATTGAATATTAACATGAACATGAAGTTACTAATAAAAATATTGAATAATAACGGAAACGTGAATTTACTAATTGAAATATTGAATATTAACGAGAACATGACGTTATTGATCAAACTATTAAAAATTAAGGGTAACATGAAGTTACAAATCAAATTATTGAATATACTGGCCCAACACAAGGATTGATAGCACCTAACAGGATGCCCAACACAAGGATAACTATTCGAACTCAGGACCTTGAGAGGAGCACACTCTCAAGACCCAAGTCTCCACCGCTTGGCCAACCCTTGGGGGTTTATATATATATATATATATATATATATATATATATATATATATATATATATATATATATATATATATATATATATATATATATATATATATATACTGTTGATTCAAATATTTTTAGGAAATTTCTTTCTCTACCTCCCTCTTTTCTTGGCCACCTCTGGCGAAAAACCCAAAATACCCTCACTTCGGAAATGCATTTCCGAAACGTTTTTTTTTTTTTCAAAATTTGTCTTATTTCGGAAATGCACTTCCGAAAACACGAAAAAAAGGTGTTTTCGGAGATGCATTTCCGAAAACACCCATTTTTTGGGTTTTCGGAGATGCATTTCCAAAAACACTTTTTTTTTGGAGGGGGTGTCTTCGGAGATGCATATCCGAAATATTCCAAGACCAAATTGGTCTTGGAATGTTTCGGATATACACTTCCGAAATGAATTCAATAATTATTAAAAAATTAAAATCAAGGTGAATCAATACAATTAATAGGTATAAGATCAAGGTGAATCAATAAAATGAAGGTGAATCAATAAAATCAATGTGAATCAAAATTTCCTAAACAATTTTAAAGTTCAAAATTATTTTTAACTTATATAAATCAAAAACACTTTAATTCCATAAGTAAATTATTTTTAACTTATATAAATCAAAAATATTTTAATTCCATAAGTAATTTTTTTAAACTAAATAAAAAATTATAACTCATTTTTAATTATGAATCAGAATAGAATTATATAAATATATAATAATAATTATTAATTTTGTAAGTGAAATATATAAATATATAATATATAAATATATAATAATTAATATATAAATATATAAATATATAATAATTATTATAAATTAAAACACTCATTTTTTTAATTTTTATAATTATTATATAAATATATAAATATATTTATAATTAATATATAATAATTATTATATAAATATATAAATATATAAATATATAATAATTTTTATAAATATATAATAATTATTATAATTATTATATAAATATATAAATTAAAACACTCATTTTTTTATTTATTTTTTAAATACATAATAATTATTATAAATATATATATATATATATATATATATATATATATATATATATATATATATATATATATATAAATAAAAATTATAACTCATTTTGTAAGTGAAATTATTTTTGTTTTTTTAATTAAAATTATTTTAAATTTTAAAATATGAATCAGAATAGAAATATATAATAATTATTATTCATAACTCATAAATTATATCAAAATATATAATTATTATTATTCATTACTCATAAATTATATCAAATTTATTATATATGAATTAATTAATATCCTAAAATTAATTTTTGGAATTTTTAGATTTTTTTTTTGTTTTTTCGGAGATGCATCTCCGAATTAATCAAAATCCCAATTTTTGGAATTTTTTCGGAAATGCACTTCCGAAGTTTGGAAAAATTTAGAAAAAAAATATTTCGGAAATGCATTTCCGAAGCAGGGGTAAAGTGGGGTTTTCGCTGGGGGTGACCCCATAGGGAGGTGGGTAAAGAAAAAATCTATTTTTATATATTGAAAGAATTATAGGCACCGATTTATGATTTTTTTTAAAAAATCATTTTATTTTTAATATATTTTTGGAACAAATGCGCGTAACGTATCAGTACTCGTGCAAACGCACGGGTATCCCACTAGTTGACCAAATGACGTAATATTACTAATTTACGAAACTCGTGATAATATTTTCATCACAAACAAAATAAGGCCACATAAGTAATCTAGCTACACATATCACTTGTCCATTTTCTTTTCTCTATGCACCCTATTATTCCTCCACTTAGATGATAACAAAATGAATTATATCTAGTCTACCTACACATAACATTATAGTAATTGTTTTATCAATGCTTATATTCAATTGTTTTATTAATGCTAATAATAATTTATTAATACTTATATTCAGTTTCCTGAGAAATCTCTTAGTTGTAAGCTTATCCTTCACGGAAGAAAAAAAAAAAGTAAAATGACAGGGGAAGGAAAACTTTTTAATATCTTTATGAAGTTATAAAGAAACAAATACTGCAATTATTACTAATATGCATCTCACATTGTCAAAACTTGAACAAGCAATGAGCACGTTACCATCGAAGTTAATTTGATCAAAGAGATACACATACATGAGAGGGATTGGGTGACTTTGAGAATATGGTAACTTTGTGACTTTCCCTCTATCTCTCTCTAAACCAACTTTTCTCTCTCAAGATATATTTTATTTTAATCATTCATTTTCCTTTCATTTTGCCTAAAGTCACAAAGTCACCTGTATAGTAAAGTCACTGAATCCAATCCCGTACTTTTCTAATAGTGATTTGGTGATATGTGGAGGGACACATCACAGGTGCTAGCTACCTTAGCTTATCTCTGATAGTAATTTCTATTTAAAATTATTTTTTTGTAGATTTTATCAAACAATTTTAGTCTAAAACAACTCCTTTATTTTTTCCTCCTATGATAAAATTTTGTTTATATTGGGTTTTACAACTTTGTTAGATAATTTGTGTTACATATGAAGAATCTTATAGAAAATTAAAAACAATTGAGAGATTATTGGAATGAAATGAATACAAGTACGATGATAATAAACCTTTTTAAATAATTGGTAAAGCCTAAAATTATCTAATTAATTTAACCATCAAGTTATGACACTTTGTTTGTGTTGCAATTTACAAGTGCGGCACTTTCAAACTGTCTTCAACCCTCATATTAAGAAATTACATTTTAATGTAATTCCTAATTCATATCTATAAGCTCTTTATTTTCATTAAATCTTTAAGGTCTTCAAATCTTGCATGTTTTAAGGGTTTTGTCACACTATCTGTCATTTGTAATTTAGTTTTGCAATATTCAATTATTAACCTCTCTTTACCAACTTGGCTACTACTGAATATTTTTCAATTTGTTCACTATAATACACACTTTCAAGTATAACGTTTGGGAACAGGAACTCATCGAGCTATGCCATCATGGTCCTTTATTTGGTCCATTTTTTGAAATTTATGGGGACTTCGGATGTTTTGTGCTGGTTAGACCCCAAACTTAAGAATTTCACTTTGCATTATGCTTTGGCCCAATCGAATTTCCCCTCCCTTGTAAGAATAGATTTTTGAAATATTAGGCTTAGACTCACGTCCACCTCGAGCCTTACTCGTATAGTGTCAAACTGGTTCATTTACACCTGGAGAGATTATGATTAGGGGGGTTTGGATTCTCTCTACCAGGTGCTTAGGGTTTGTCCCTACTGAAGTATCATCTTCCCAATAAAGGAAGAGGTACATTGATACATGCATTATAGTATGTATGACCGATTGTCGGGAAAGGAAGAAGATCATCGGTGAGGATGAAGTCACTCCCTATCTCTTTTTTTTACCTAAGTGTTTGTATCTGCAAATAAATTGGATTCCCTACAAAAGATCTATGTTATTGCTTCGACTCAAGGCATCAAAGTCAGTCCTCTAACCTTGTCTGTCACTCCCCATCCCATTGTTCAAATTGCATTTGCTGCATCTGATATTTTTCTGGTCACTCCCTTACCTGGCATGCCTTTGCCAGCCGATATTGATGTGATTATTGATGGTTAGACTCGGTATCTATCATCCAGAAAAAGAGAGGTCAGGATCAAGACCGAAATCCCCTCTTGGAGGAAGATTACCCTAAACAAGATCAGTTGTCTAGGGAAGTGCTTTAGGGTCAACGACTTTTCTTCTCAAAATGTCTGCCATCCTTCCTACACGGATTCCCACACTTCTGAGGCATGTAAAATGGAACTTATTTTCAAGGCTACCTTTTACCCATAACGGGCGGCTTCTTTATTTTCCCTTGCTGCTGCTGGTCGGGGTGATGTCCTGGCTATGTGTAATCCTTCCAAGGAGAGGGATACTCAGAAGGGAAAATGTGAAGAAGATTTATGCGAAGAAGATCTATGTGTAATCCTTTCAAGGAGTAAACAAAGATTTATGTCTCTCATTCTTCTTTAGCTACCAAGATAGTAGAATATGAGTCTACCTTAGAGGCTGAAAAAGAAGAATCAATCGGAGACATCTGCTTCCCATATAGTGGCATACTTCTGTGCTGACGAGGCTTTGAAAGCCATTCAACAAGAGAACGAGTCTCATGTTAAGGATCAAAAAGCTCGCGATGACTGGTTAGCTGAGTAAAGGGGGAAGGTTGACGATTCTCTTTGAAGAACTGTGAAGAATGTGTACGAGGATTTTGATCAGGCAGTTGACCGGGTGGAAAGGCTTCATCGAGAATCTCCTTTCCTCGCTTAGAGATGGTATGGTTCTTATACCTTTACATTTTTCTCACTAAAATAAAGAGAATAAAGATACATATGACCTATTCTTCCAATATATATATATATATATATATATATATATATATATATATATATATAATATCAACTGGGTGTTGCGCCTTTGTATAGATAATATGGCGTTTCTTCCATTTCCATATTCAAACATGATTATCGTCTCTAGATCTTTGAATCCATTCATTACGTGTTAGTTATTAGTGTATGATATGTGTGCCAAGCTCTATGGTCCCGACCAGGGTAAGTTAAATTAATAACTAAGCTTTGTCATTTCTGGACTAGGTCGGGAAGAGCTAGCAGCGTCCTTCGACATCGTTAAGAATCGTCCCTAAACAAAGGTATGGTTAAGGTCATTGTCCCTAAGTTTGTCGTGTTTTCGGGCAGACGTATCTAAGACTCCTCTTAAAGTGGCTAGTTCGTAAGAGGGTGTCATACCCCAAAATTTGCCCATACTATTTCTCCTATTCAAATTCAAATCAAGGTACAAAGCTCAAAGATACCCTCTCCTAAACAAGGCTCAAAGATTTAGGGTTTTGTTGTTCTGAGGGAAAATAAATGAACCAAAGGCTCCAAGGCACCCCATATGGTCTATGATATCCCACATTATCTCCATGACAAATTTCAGGTCTCAATTCAAAAGATTGACCACTCAATTGCTCAGGAGGTCAACAGTCGACTGGGTTGACCTAAAAGTCAACTGTGGTCAAAGTACAGTCAAAACTCCTGATTTTTTGTCAACATCCTCATATTGAAGTATCATTCACCATTTGATCAAGAATTGATCATGGTTCATCAAGGAAAGATCATAAATCAACAGTTCCAAAAGTTTCTAAATTAGGGTTTTCATAGGAGAAAGTCAACTGAACTTTGACCAGCCATAACTCCTACATGGAACATCATAAATTTTTCATCCGAAGCTCATTTTGAAGGAAATTTGATTCTCTACAGTTTTGTCTCTCACATGCCAAGTCTAAAAATGCTTCATTTGAGAGATAAGGATCAAAACATTATAGGTCCTTTTCAAAAGTCAACCAAAAGTCATCTTTTTCAAAAGAGCACACAAGGAGCATGGGAAATTATTTTGACATGAGACCAAAAACATTAGTTAGGAGACTCTTTAAGGTTTCTAAAGAGTCTTAGAACTCCTCCATACCTCAAAAATTGAGGGAGATAGGCCTTGTCAAAGTTGGACCATTTTGGAGGGAAAATGTGAAGAAAAAAGGATTCAAAATGAATATTTTTACAAAGAGACCCAAGTTTTTATGATCCAAGCTTGATCCACAAGTCATCCAAGGCCTCAAAGCTAATTACCACGAATTTTTAAAAATTTATTTAATTTTATATGGATTTTTCATTCATTTAAAATTAATATAATTCAAAAAAATTCAAGTAAATATCAAAGATTTGTTTTGATTCAATTTCAATCATCAATAATGTCCCAAAATCCAATAAAATTTCGTGCACTTGATTATTAGGAGAAGATTGGATTAATTTGGTCATATTTAGAAAGATTCATAAACATATTTCAATCATATTTTTCCAAATTGCAAATCAAGGATTCAATTGGATTTGGCTCAAATTAGTTGACCTAATACATCCTAGTATATAAACATAACAAGATAAAACCAAAAGCTCACAAAATTTGGCCTCCAAGAACCCTAGTTTCACTCTTCAAAGTTCAAGAACAAGTCCAAATCGAATTTGGAGATAGAGTGAGATTCAAGCCATTCAAAGCGTCCAAGAAGGTCCATTGAAGCATTCTGAACCTGTTGGGATTGCTATATGACATATGCATATTTTAAAATCATTCGACCTCTCAAATTCATAACACATATGCATATTTTAAATACATATTATTGATCCTCATGCTATTTGGAACATTTCTGGGTCGTTGTTTCGGTGTTTGCGTGAATATGCAGTAATATGCCATTGATGAACATTAGGGTTTATTTTAGGGTTTTTTACCACAGGTGAAATTAGACCCGATTAGGGGCATAGCTGAATTCGCGAGATCCAGACGATCACATTAGTAGCATCGCGAAATATTTTTGTTGTGTTTTTGTGCATTCGTAAATTTGCAGGAGCTATAGCCATGGAAGAAAAAACCGTAGGTAAAAGTGACCTTTGGCAACGGCTGGAGGTCAGGGATGAAGACGTGGCAGACAACCATTGGCTCAATTCAAAAAGCGCGCGCGCGTTTGGGTTTATGCATCAGACAGATCCAGTGCGTTATGACTCACCTGGATAGCGTACGTCCTCACCCTCACAGGCCATCAGATCCTCACCAGAGCAAATCCAACACGCCAGATCACGCAGGTGCATGGTGGATCACACACGCGTGCAGCACCAGATCGCAAACTAAGTTTTCTAAATTTTTTTCTTTTTAATTACATAATCTTATTTTATTTATTTTAAATATTATTAATATATATATATATATATATATATATATATATATATTATATAAAAATCCCTTCTTCTTTATAAAATTATCAAAAACCTTTTTTATCTTAATAAAATTTTATTTATTTTAATTATCGATTATTCGATTTTATTTTATTTGTTTAAAAATTGTTTAAATTGTTTTAATTAATAAATAAATTTTGGTTAATCGATTAAAAATATATCTTGACATTTTAAAAATCCATATTTTATTTTGATCGATTTAATTAATTAGGTTAAAAACCAATAATTAATTAAATCTGATATTTTATTTGATTTACGCCCGAATCAGGGTTTGCGAGAATTAGCCATACACTGAAAAAATATTTCTTTGTGCATTTTTTCAGGGTTTCATCCGACTGTGCGCCACGCCTATTACGAAGCTAAGTCCCGATTTAATCCTTATTTAAATATTTGTTATTTTTAGGGTTTGCCTTTGAATAGAATGAACTTCACCTACGCTCACTTCTTTTTCTGCCTTTGCCTTGGTAAACTTTTTCTGGGTTAACCTCGAGGCTACCCTTGACTACGAACCATATCAGATCAAAGCTAAGTCCTATTTCATATTTATATTTTTTAATTTCCTTTTTTTTTATTAAATTAGGGCTAGCTGTATCTATCAACGAATTGATAATACACTCACCCCTTTTTTGTTTTATTTTCCCTTTTCCCAATTTTTCAGGGTTAGCCAACCGTCAAAGCTCAATAGTCGGTAACCCTAGAACCCTGATTTACTTTCTTTAATTATTACTTGTTTAGACCTATTGCACTATTGATCCGCTGGTTTCTTTTTCCCCTTCCCCATATTATTGTGTGGTTAGTAATCCTAGGGAGTGCAAGCCTGTTAATCAAATTAGAATCACCTAATTACAAGATAATATAATCGAATCTGATGACGTGATTGTTGCACCCACGCACCTTTTATGGTACCCCTCTTGTTGCCTGTTGCCTGTTGCTTGTTGCCTTGTGTTTTTTGCAGAATAGCCTTGTCCCTCGAATATGAGGATACCTCAGCAATGTTGCCCTCAGTTCATTCTCAAGGTCATAAGTTCCTAATGATGCTGCCTTCGATTCGCCAAATATGACCTCGTCCCTCGAAGTTGCCTACGAAGTGCTGAGGTGTCCTCTAGTTGCCTAACGAAGAAGGCTATTCTGATCCTTCCCTTAGACTACCCGCCCCTCTATGGCATGGGACAGTCTTATGGCGAACGGTAATTCGATGACCCATTAACATCCAAACGAAAGACTTTCTGCCCTCTTATGGTATGGATAGACCCTTTCACCCTGAAAGGCTAAAGAAAATTTTTCATCTAACCAGGTAATTGCTCCTAATTGCCTTGCTCTAAAAATCTTTTTCTACACTATTTTCTAAACACTTTCAAGGCTACGCTCATTTACGAGCTAAAGTCCTTGTTTCTTCTTCTTCTATACATTTCTAAACTTTTGGTTTCGAAAACGGGCAAAGCAATTAAGAGCCCATGGATAACCATGGATGCAAAGGGTGCCTTACACCTTCCCTTTGTATAAATTACCCCCTGAACTCAAAATTTCTTTTAAAGGTTTTTTTCTGTTCTTTTAGCCTTTTTGATGTTTTGGATAAAATAAAAGTCGGTGGCGACTCTTGCTTACCGCGACATTTCGATAAATTCAGTTCACCGTATTACAGAGGGGATGCGCCAACTACACTTTAAGCTTGTTCACTAAGTTTGGAATCTACACCAGGGGTGTGGTCTTCTTTATCTTACATAGGGTTATAATTACATTTTCATTTGCATTATGGTTAACATATTATTTATTGAAATTTTACAAAATTTTGAGGGATGCTTATCATGTTTAGGAGACGTGAATTGGGCGTAGTTCGCATGGAAGCATTCCTTGGTAAGTTTCCACTAGTAATAATATGCGGTCTGGTAGAATGTGGGTGTGGTTCTTACTCTTGGATGACCAGCATTGCTGATCGTCCTTAAGCATGTCTCTTCCACATATCCTTGTTAAGGGTGTTGTTGGGCGACCGATGCTTAGTGCCTTGCTAGAATGTTAGGTCACCCTCTGGTGAGTTCCTTTGATCAACATGTACATATGGGCGCCTGAGTAATCTTTCTTTTCACAATGATAATACACCCTTTCCCGGTGGACCGACAAGCTTTTGTGTCTATCTCACAATATAAAGCACTTTTATGTAAAAACACTGAAAGGTCGAGGGTTACCTTTCTCTTGCCTACTCCTTCTACCAGAGAAAGTGGTAAATCTGTCATTCTACACGAGTTACTAAATAATTGAACACCAGTAGACTCCGCTGAAATATAGACTAAGATCTAGTCGCTAGAGACTTAATTTTGTAGGAATTAGGAGTCAATTCCCACGTACGACGTCACATTTCTATTGTAGAACCATAATAGGTGTTGATCAATGATGGATGACACATAATCTCTTCTCACATTTTCATCAAAGTTTCAAATTTCTCATATCTCTTTCTTGCACCGATGACGCCTCTAACTTACAACAACATCATCTCTTCTATCAAAAAAGAGTTTAAACCTTCTGCTGAGGAGTTTTACCGAAATGGCATTGATGTTGATGAACTATTTGCCACTCAAGACTTGAAGCTTTATCTTGGCATCTTAGAAGGGTCTGTATACCCAAATATGTTGGCTGATTTCTGGATGTTTGCATCCATTCGGATGGACCTAGAAGGAAAAACCACCATCATTTCCGAAGTCTGATGCTCTCTGTCATACCCCAAAATTTGCCCACCATATTTTATGATTCAAACTCAGTGGAATATCAGAAGCTCAAGACTCGACTGACTGTACACTCTCCTAAACAACAACCCTCAAACTAGGGTTTTGATCTTTTCAAAGTAAAATCAAGTTCTGATATTTCCAATAGATTCCGTGGCCTCTCATATGGTTCAAATAAACCTCATGCCATTTTTCAAGCTCTGATTCCAAAAGGTTGCTCACCCAATGGACCAAAACATTATAGGTCCTTTTCAAAAGTAACCAAAAGCCATTTTTTTTTCAAATAAAGCATACATGAACATGGAAGATCGAATTGAGATTAAACCAAAAGCATCATTCAGAGGACACATTAATCTTTCTAAAAAATCTTAGGTCACCTCTATATTGTCAAAATTGAGCAAGATATGATTGATACAAGTCGAGCTATTTTTTTTTTTTAGGAAAGGCATGAAAATCAATTCAAAGAATTATGTGATTTTGACTAATGGGCCTATCATTTGGATTCTAATTATGCCCATGAACTTAAGGGAGGCCTTAATTCCATTATTTTATTTTTTATGATTTTTATCATTATTAATTTGAATTTTATTCATTTTAAATATGGAATAAATCATAAAAATGTGAAATAATTAGATTAAATCACAAAACATGTTTTGGAATCAGGTTAGAAGTCAACAAAATCTGGTTTATTATGCAAGAATCGTGTGAAGATTAAATTGAGAATTGATTGGAACTTGGTGGAGGATTAAAAAAAAGGAAAGTTTCAATATCCATTCAAAGTCAAATTGCAATCATCCAAATTTGAATGATTTGATTCAGTTTCTTAACCTAAAATCCATCCCCTATATATGTACAAGGATTCCATATGCTTAGAGAGGATTTTTTTTGGCAGGCAGAGAAACCATACTTCAAGCTTCAAAACCGTGAGCTCATGTGCCATGGCAGAAGAATTTTGAGACCAATTCAAGTTTCCCCATGCGTATAAAAAGATTCCTCGCTCTTTTCTGAAGCCAATCGAACCACCACCATTGATTATAGCCATCGGAATCACGAGAACACGGTCACGGTTTGAGCTTGTGAATTTTACAATCGATTTCACTCATTCTTGCGTTAAAAATAAATTTTAAATACATGTTCATGTTTGTGATAATGTTTGCAACGTCCCTGGCTTCTTTAATTTGATTTTATCTGCAGATATATAGATGTGCCATTATTAGGGTTCATCGGCTTTGAATTGGGGGTTGTAGGATTGGGGGCCAAATTGGTTGAAATTAATGACGGTTTCATGTTCAGGGGTTAATGCTTAATCGATCTGGGCTTTTGGTTGAAATTTATCTGGCTGGTATTGTGATATTGAAGCTTACAGGGTCGGCTACGGTAAAACTCGGAGCAAAAGCGGAGGCTAGTTCGTAGCAAAAAAATTACAGAGCACAGCGAGAGAGAAGAAGCCAGGGAAGCGCGTTTCATTTTTTTAAAATCTTGGTTTTGCATAATTTTTATATTTATACCCGGTCAATATTATAACAAACAAGTCTCTTGGTTCAACTGGCAATAGGCGAAACGGAGGGGTGTCACCCAGGGGGAGCGAGTTCGACTCTTGGCTGGGACGCTTCAATTCCCTCAGCGTCTCACCGTTGGATGGACATCCATTACAGATCTAACCCCTATAAGGCGCAGGTCCACCACGTACTCCCAGGGCCTTGACATACCGAATCCAGCACCAGGTTGTCTCTTTCTATTCTCTACTGTTTGCAGCTTTGTTTATTTTTTTATTTTTATTTATTTTATTTGAACATTGATTTAATGCTTAGTTTTTTTATCACAAATTATTTAACAATTCACCCATAAAATAACTTTAATTTAGGTTTTAGTTAATGATTTTTTAATTAGGATTGATAATTTTAAATTAGTTCTTTCTTTAAATTAATTAATTAATTTTGACTATTAATTTTGGTTTAGGCTTTCAAGATTAATTAATTAAGTTTTAGTTATGAATAATTTTAATCAGTCAATTTAGTTTAATAACTTAGATTAATATTTAAAATTTAGGGTTTATTTAATCAATTAACATTTTCGTAATTTTAATTTGTTTAGGCTTAGTAATTACCCTCAAATTTCAAAAACTATAGATAACTCTAGATAACCTCAAGTAGTGGTTTCCGACCCTCACAAACCTTTTTAGGTCACAATAAGCTTTCTTAAATTTTGTAGGTTTATGATCAGATTTTTTTTTATAATAATAATTAATTTAATATCATTTTAGGTGTGCCATCAGGTTTTTAAATCAGTTAATGCACTAACATTTTTCTTCTTTTTCTGTCAGCCTTTGTTTTGCCCATTTTTCAGGGTTAATCCCGAGGCTATCTTCGACTACGAACCATATCATATCAGATCAAATCAAAGCTAAGTCTCTATTCATATTTGTTTAATTTCTTTTTGTCATTTTTATTAAATTAGGGTTAGCCTTAATTGTCATTGAATTAGCCATACACTCACTATTTTCTGTTTATTTCTCCCTTTTTCTATCTTTTCAGGGTTTGCCAATTGCCAAAGCTTCGAGTATCGGTAACCCTAAACCTTGGTCTTGATTATTACTTGTGTTAGATCTATAATACTATTATCCCGCTGGTTTCAATTTCCCTTCCCCCGCTGGTTTCACTCTCCTTTCCCCATAATTGTTAATATTAATTGTTGTGGTTAGTAACCCTAGGGAGTGCAACTTGTTAATCCAATTAGAATCACCTAACTATAAGATAATTTTCTAAATATAATCACGTGATTGTTGCACCCACGCACGCTTTGGGGTAACCTCTCTGTTGCCTGTTGCCTTGTGTATTTTTTGCAGAATAGCCATGTCCCACGAATACGAGGATACCTCAGCTATGTTGCCTCTATTAAGATCATGGGTCCCTAATGATGCTGCCTTTGATACACTAAACATGATCTCGACCCTCGAAAGTTGCCTACGAAAAGGCTGAGGTATCCTCTGGCTGCCTACGAAAAGGCTATTCTGGTTCTTCCCTTAGACTACCTGCCTCTCTATGGCATGGGACAGTCTTATGGCGAACGAACTCTCGATGACCCTTCAACCTCCAAATGAAAGGCTTCCTGCCCTCTTATGGCAAGGATAGACCCTTTCACCCTGAAAGGCTAAAAGAACTTCTTTTTCAAACTATAAGGTAATTGCCCCTAATTGCTTTGCCTTGCTCTAAAACTTTTTTTTATATTCTTTCTCATAATCCTTCAAAATGGCTACGCTCATTTACGAGCTAAAGTCCATATTCTTTTTCTTCTACATTTCTGAAAACCAAGAGCAAAGCAATTAAGAGCCCATGGATAACCATGGATGCAAAGGGTGCCTTACACCTTCCCTTTGCATAATTACCCCCCGAACTCAGTTTTTTCTCAAAAAGGTTTTTTCTGTTTCTTTTAGCCTTTCCTAAATTTGGATAAAATAAAAGTCGGTGGCGACTCTTGCTTAACCGCGACATTTTCGATTATAAAAGTCAGTTCACTGTATTACAGAACTGGCGACTCTGCTGGGGAGTTTTCGATTAAAAGAGGGGTTACCTTAAAAGTTTAGGAATCACTTAAATGTTTTCTATTGTTTGCTTTGTTTGTTTTATTTTTCAGGGACGTTTTGGGAATTAAATGAAGGACGAATCCTATTCCCGGATTGAAGTACACTTAAGTTTAGGAGTGGCATAGTCATGGCGACCTCTTTCACATATGTGGGAGATGAGTCAATATGAAGTTCACACTTGAGTTAGGACTCCATAGCATATGCACACCTTTCTCAAATGAGGGAGGTCTATGTATGTGTCTGTGGGTGCGTCGGAGCTCAAGGACCTTTAGTTACCTTTAACCCATCCTGGCCTTTAGGAACATAGTGGGGGGACTACTCTTGACAAATGTTGAGAACTAGTCGCTACCCGATGCTACAATTCAGATAGGTCCTTTCTCAAAGTATCATTGCATGGTGCGAATGCATCATGTTCGAGGGTGCTTTAGAAGGGCTGACAATTCTGGATAACTTATAGAACCTGCTGCTGAAATCTCCTTATCCATAGAAGTACCTTTGGGAAGGACACCTGATCATACTCCATGCAAGCCTTAAGCCAAAAATTGTGTGACTTGTGTGACTTGTTTGTGTTTGCTACTAACCTTCGTTTCCTTGCAGGTTTTGTTAAAATGACTTGTTTGTCCTTACTATCTCACACTACGCCTAATGCACTGCATTCACATGACATCATGACATCATAAGCATAACATGATTTAACTAACCCTTTCAAGGATCTTAGGGATTTAGGGCGCACAATTTCAGGTACCTCTATCAAAGGTTTATTTCCCAATCAAGGGGCAAGAGGATTTATTTTCCTCTGGCCACATACCTTCCAATTCAAAGACACGATACCTATCAAGGGGCAAGAGAATTTATTTTTCTCTAGCCATATGCTTTCAAATTCAAAAGTACAAGTATCCCGAATCAGAGGCTATGACCCACTGGATATGGTGAGCTTGATTCTCAAAGAAAGACATTCAAAGACAAAAGTCAGAATTCTTCAGACAAAGACGCGACCAAACTATTTTCTAATGTTGCTAACTAAATCCCTAAAGATCCTTGAAAAGATTGCATTTGCATTCATAACATCACATAAACTAACTTTTCCTTTCAGGTCGACCAACTGGTCAGAAAAATACCATCAACAAATCAATCCTAATCAGATGAACATTCTGGAAGCTTGACCCCCATACTTCTGAAACATTCCAATCAGATATACATTCCGAAAGCTCGAACCCCGGACATTCTAAAAGTTCCAATCCACAACCTTTTCAAATCATCAATTAGAGGTTGTAAGTACACATCAATTCCAACTTTTGGACTCGACGGTCCTGGAATGATACATGTCAGAAACATGTACGGTTTTGTCATGCACATCTCAGGAGGGAGGTTGTAAGGGGTTACAATAACTGGCCAACAAGAATATGCGGTTCCCGACCCTTGGACATATGGAGTAAATCCATCTGAGCATAAACCAAGCCTGACATTTCTAGGTTCAGCGGCAAAATCAGGATGTATTCGATCAAATTGCTTCCAAGCCTCGCCATCAGATGGATGTCGCATAGTTCCCGGACTTGTTTTGTTTGTATGATGCCATGTCATCTGACTTGCACTATGCATTGAAGCAAACATTCTTTTTAACCTTGGTATGATCGGAAGATAAAACATGGACTTCACTGCGACACGTGTTTTCTTACGGTCAACAGCTTTACTTTGAATTTGATATCTTGGACTATCACAAAACTTACATTCCTCCAACAATCCATCATTAGTACCAAACTCATTGTCATAAAACAACATGTAACCATTACTGCAACAATCAATTTTTCTTACGTTTAAACCCAACTTCGACACCAACTTCTTTGCATCTTTAAATGTTGTAGGTAAGTTGTCTTTCATAGGAGTTGAGTCCAACATCATTTTTGCAAAGAATTCCAAACACTGATCTGGACCATTCCAATTTGCCTTAGCAGCCAATAATCTCACACACATTGATAATTTTGAATCTGAAGACCCCTCAAACAACGGTATATTCATCTCATTCAACAACTAATAAAATCTCTGTGCTTCCTCATTTGGCAACTCTTCCCCATCAAAATCTTCAGGTTGATCATATGCCACGTTCACGCCAAAAGCATCCTCAACCATCTCACCGATCATATTAAAGTTTTCCTCATATTCCATAGCCGGTCTACTGCTTGAAGCATGAGTACTACTAGTCTCTTGCACGTTCATCGGCAAATTTTCACCGTTCGACGTCCACACCCAATAATTTTTAATAAAACCCCTTCTATGCAAATGACGTGTTACTTCCTCTGGATCACTAATTATACGTCTACATTCACATTTAAGACAAGGACACCTAACCCCCCCTTCACTTCGACAACATTCCTGAACAAATGCCCACTTAATAAACCCATCAACTCCTTCTACAAAATTTGGTTTAAGTGCACGTCTTCCTGGTTCCAATCTATCGTACATCCAACTACGATAGTACAGATAATATTCCATACTGCATATTTGTACAATCATTACACTAATTAATCTATAACATTTATGTTAACTATATAACTTTTTTATATAAAATATTCTCACATATAAATATAAATATAAATAAAAATATAAAATTTTATTTTTTACCATTTAAATATATATATATATATATATATATATATATTTAAACATTGTGTTTTTAGAAGAAAAAATAATAATATAAATTGTCTTTATATAATATAACTTTTGACTATATACATAATAAAATACTATATAAATATACACATATACACTTATATAATATAACTTTTACCATTTTAAAAAATATTCTATTTTTCAATACATATTAACCATCTATTTTTCATTAAACATCTACTTTTGACTATATACATATTAACATACTATATACATATACATTTATATAATAATTTTTTTTTACCATTTTAAAAAATATTATATTTTCCAATACATATAATAACTTACATATATATATATATATATATATATATATATATATATATATATATATATATATATATATATATATATATATATATATATATATATATATATATATATATATATATATATATATATATATATATATAACATATTCTCACATAATATATAATATATTCTCACATATATTAGCTATACAAAATCTATAACATATAATAATCATATTGTCACATAATATATAAACTTTATTCTTTTAAAAAAAATAGAATGAATAAATCATGTTTTTAATAACTTACATATAAATATAAAAAAAATATATAAAATTTTCTTCTTACCATTTTTAAACAAAATAACATACTATTTATACATATTAAATTTTCTTTTTACCTTTTTAACATATACACATGTACACTTATATAATAAATTTTTTTTTACCATTTTAAAAAATATTCAATTTTTCAATACATATTAAACATCTATTTTTCATTAAATAATAAATATTAAACTTTAAAAAAAAAACTATATAATATAAATGTTGTCTATATTACTACATATATAAATTATGTTTAATTATATATAATAACTTACATATATAAATTATGTTTAATACTACTAATATTATAGATTTAGAAATAAAAGACATAATCTGTTTTATTTAAAAAATATATATTTTTCTATTATAAACAAATATATTTATCTATTATTTACTATATTAACCTAATAATATTCAATAATCTAATTAATATATCACAAAATTTTTAGAAAAAACATAATATTTATATATTATCACAATATTACATAATGCATTATACTAATAATATTCAATAATCTAATTAATACATCACAAAAATTTCAGAAAAAACATAATATTTATCTATATATTAACACAAATATTACAGAAAAAACAATCTAATTTAAATCTACCAATAATCTAATTAATATATCAAATTTAAAATTATAAAAATACCTCTTCTTTAACTCCTTCAATCTTCTAGTTCAATTCTTCAATCTCCTCAATCTTCAAATTATACTTCAAACTCTTGAAGAAAAAAATTAAACTCAATTAGAATCAAAAATCAATTTCAAATAATAATAAACTAAATATAAAATATAATTATAAACAACATACCTTAAGAAATAAAAGACAAAATAAAACTTAGAGGAGAAAAATGGGTAGAAGTGAATCTGAAATGGGTAGAAGTGAAGAGAGAAATGAGAGAAGAGAGGAGAGAAATGCTGTGAGAGAGGGTTCGTGAAAGTGTGAGAGGAAGAGAAAAATGTTGAAAGTGGGGAAGAGGGTTCGTGAAAGAGAATATATGGGGAAACTAGCGACGTGATTATCACGTCATTAATTACTGACTTTTTTTCCACGTCACAAACTTTTAAACGGTCAAAAAATTAAAGTCTAAAAAATGTTCCGACATGACTAGCACGTCGCTAAATTCTGGCATGTAGTCCACGTCACAAAGTTTTAAACGGTCAAAAGCTTTTAAATTCTTAAAAAGCATTTCGACGTGTAGTACACGTCGCTAATCTCTATCAATAAAGTCACGTCGCTGTTAGAACAAGATTTGTTCTGATCAATATTCTTAGTTTTGATGATAACAAGGATATGAATTTTGTGTGAGAAAATGTGGTACTCTAATACATTGCAATTTCCCTTTCAGGAAATATATAAAGAGTATGCACAAATCAGCGCTCAGAAGCTTTGTCTCAGAAGGTTCAGCATGCAACATCAGAACATGGTCTGGCAAGACATCAGAAGATGGTCAAGGCAGAATCAGAACATGGGTCTATGGAAGCATCAGAAGAACTTGAGATCAGAAGCAGAAGCACTGAAGTTCTCATGGTATCACGCTCAGAAGCACTTCAAGGTCAGAAGACAAGAAGATGCTATGCACCAAGCTGTTTGACTCTGATGATATTCAAACGTTGTATACACAAACATCAGATCAGAAGAAAGTACAGGTGGCAGGCTACGCTGACTGACAAAAGGAACGTTGGAAGCTATTAAAGGCAACGTCAGTAGACACGGCGTGAACAAGGCTCGAGGTAGTTGACAAAAGCGTGAAACATTAAATGCAATGCTGTACGGAATACGCAAAGCATTAAATGCTCCCAACGGTCATCTTCTCAAGTGCCTATAAATATGAAGTTCTGATGAGAAGCAAGGTTACCAATTCTGAACGAAATTATTCTAAAAAACTTGCTGAAACGCTGTTCAACTCAAAGCTCAGAAACTTCATCTTCATCAAAGCTCACTACATTGCTGTTGTAATATATTAGTGAGATTAAGCTTAAACGTTAAGAGAAATATCATTGTTGTGATTATAGCTTTTCAGAAGCATTTGTAATACTCTTAGAATTGATTACATTAATTTGTAAGTAACTAGAGTGATCAAGTGTTGATCAGGATACTCTAGGAAGTCTTAGCTTGTGTCTAAGCAGTTGTAATTAGAGTGATCACGTGGTGGTCAGGATACTCTAAGAAAGTCTTAGCTTGTGTCTAAGCATTTGTTCCTAGAGTGATCAGGTTGTGATCAGGATACTCTAGAAGACTTAGTCGTGGGCTAAGTGGAAAACCATTGTAATCTGTTGCGATTAGTGGATTAAATCCTCAGGTGAGGTAAATCACTCCGTGGGGGTGGACTGAAGTAGTTTAGTTAACAACGAACCAGGATAAAAATAACTATGCAAATTGTTTTTATCGTTCAAGTTTTTAAGACTACACTTATTCAAACCCCCCCTTTCTAAGTGTTTTGCTATCCTTCAATTGGCATCAGAGCGCCGGTTCTAAGGTGCAAGCACTTAACCGTGTTTAAAAAAGATTCAGGAAGAGAAAAACGCTTCAGTAAAAGATGGCTGGTGAAATTCCAACAAATACATCTGCATCTACATCTGGCTCTGCTGAGCAATACAATGGTAACAATGGTTATACTAGACCACCATTATTTGATGGTGAAAACTTTGAATACTGGAAAGATAAACTGGAAAGTTACTTTCTTGGTCTAGATGGTGAATTATGGGATCTTCTGATGGATGGTTACAAACATCCAGTGAAAGTCAGTGGCGTAAGGCTTACAAGGCAAGAAATGGATGATGATCAGAAGAAGCTTTTCAAGAATCATCATAAATGTAGGACTGTTTTGCTGAATGCTATCTCTCATGCTGAGTATGAGAAGATATCTAACAGGGAAACTGCCCATGATATATATGAGTCATTGAAAATGACCCATGAGGGAAATGCTCAAGTCAAGGAGACTAAAGCTCTTGCTCTAATCCAGAAATATGAAGCCTTCAAGATGGAGGATGATGAAGATATTGAGAAGATGTTCTCAAGATTTCAAACTCTAACTGCTGGATTGAGAGTTCTGGATAAAGGCTACACCAAGGCTGATCATGTAAAGAAGATCATCAGAAGCTTACCCAGAAGATGGGGTCCAATGGTGACTGCATTCAAGATTGCCAAGAATCTGAATGAAGTTTCGTTGGAAGAGCTTATCAGTGCCTTGAGAAGCCATGAAATAGAGCTGGATGCAAACGAGCCTCAGAAGAAAGGTAAGTCTATTGCATTAAAATCTAATGTTAAAAAATGCACTAACGCTTTTCAGGCTAGAGAAGAAGATCCTGAAGAATCAGAATCTGAAGAAGAAGATGAACTGTCCATGATCTCCAGAAGGGTAAACCAACTCTGGAAGAGCAAGCAAAGGAAGTTCAGAGGCTTCAGAAGTTCAAAGAGATTTGAACGAGGAGAATCTTCTGACAGAAGATCTGACAAGAAGAAGGTTGTCTGCTATGAGTGCAATGAGCCTGGACATTACAAGAACGAGTGTCCAAAACTTCAGAAGGAGAATCCCAAGAAGAAGTTTCATAAGAAGAAAGGTCTTATGGCAACATGGGATGATTCTGAATCAGAATCAGAATCAGACTCTGAAGAAGAGCAAGCCAACTTCGCGCTGATGGCTACAGAAGATGATGGATCAGAATCTACATCAGAATCAGATTCTGAAGAGGTATTTTCTGAACTATCTAGAGAAGAGTTAGTTTCCAGTTTAACAGAACTTCTGGAACTCAAGGCTCATCTTAGTATCAAATACAAAAAGCTGAAAAAGTAGTTTGAATTTGAAACTAAGAAGCTGGAATTGGAAAATTCTGAACTGAAGGAAAAAGTTTTAAATTTATCCAAAGATAGTGGATCTCCTTCTGAAACAGAAAAATCCATTCCTAGCATGAATTATATTCTGAAAGAATATGACTCGAGCTTCAGAAAGTTCTTATCTAGAAGTATTGGCAGAAGTCATCTTGCTTCTATGATATATGGTGTTTCTGGAAACAGAAGGTTTGGTTTTGGATATGAGGGTGATACCTCACATAAATTTGAACCTGTTGATGATCTGAAGATCACATACAAGCCATTGTATGATCAGTTCAAATATGGCCATACTCATGATATTAGGCTCACTTCACATGCACAGAAGTTTAACACTGTTCACACCAAGAAGCATGTGACACATCCTAAGAAATATTATGCTGACAAACCTAAAGAATATCATGTTGTTCCTCCTTTTAAATATTCTGCTAAACCCAAGTTCAATCAGAACTTGAGGAGAACTAACAAGAAAGGACCCAAGAAATTGTGGGTACCTAAGGAGAAGATAATTTCTGTTGCAGATATCCTTGGCGGTAAAGAGGACAAAAAGCAAAATGTCATGGTACCTGGACTCTGGGTGCTCGCGACACATGACGGGAAGAAGGTCTACATTCCAAGACCTGGTGCTTAAGCCAAGTGGAGAAGTCAAGTTTGGAGGAGATCAGAAGGGCAAAATCATTGGTTCTGGAACCATAAGTCTTGGCAACTCTCCTTCCATAACTAATGTACTTCTTGTAGAAGGATTAACGCATAACTTATTGTCCATAAGTCAATTAAGTGATAATGGTTATGATATAATCTTCAATCAAAAGTATTGCAAGGCTGTAAGTCAGAAGGATGGCTCAATCCTATTTACAGGCAAGAGTAAGAACAACATTTATAAGATTGATCTTTCTGATCTTGAGAAGCAGAAGGTGACTTGTCTTATGTCTGTTTCTGAGGAGCAATGGGTCTGGCACAGAAGATTAGGACATGCTAGTTTGAGAAATATTTCTCAGATTAACAAACTAAATCTGGTCAGAGGACTCCCAAATCTGAAATACAAATCAGATGCTCTTTGTGAAGCATGTCAGAAGGGCAAGTTCTCCAGACCTGCATTCAAGTCTAAGAATGTTGTTTCTTCCTCAAGGCCGTTAGAACTCTTGCACATTGATCTGTTTGGCCCAATCAAAACAGCATCTGTCAGAGGGAAGAAATATGGATTATTCATTGTAGATGATTATAGCCGCTGGACATGGGTAAAGTTCTTGAAACACAAGGATGAGTCTCATTCAGTGTTCTTTGAATTCTGCACTCAGATCCAATCTGAGAAAGAGTGCAAAATCATAAAGGTCAAAAGTGATCATGGTGGCGAATTTGAGAACAGATTCTTTGAGGAGTTCTTCAAAGAAAATGGTATTGCCCACGATTTCTCTTGCCCTAGAACTCCACAGCAAAATGGAGTTGTAGAGCGAAAGAATAGGACTCTACAAGAAATGGCCAGAACCATGATCAATGAAACCAATATGGCTAAGCATTTCTGGGCAGAAGCAATAAACACTGCGTGTTATATTCAGAATATAATCTCTATCAGACCTATTTTAAATAAGACTCCTTATGAATTGTGGAAGAACAGAAAGCCCAACATTTCATATTTCCATCCTTTTGGATGTGTATGTTTTATTCTGAATACTAAAAATCATCTTGGTAAGTTTGATTCTAAAGCACAAAAGTGTTTCCTTCTTGGATATTCTGAACGCTCTAAAGGCTACAGAGTATACAATACTGAAACATTGATTGTAGAAGAATCAATCAATATCAGGTTTGATGATAAGCTTGGTCTTGAAAAACCAAAGCAATTTGAGAATTTTGCAGATTTTGATATTGATATATCAGAAGCAGTAGAACCAAGAAGCAAAGCTGCAGAAGCTGGCAGTCTTAGAAGCAATGGATCAGAAGATCAAGTTGCTGCATCTTTAGAGAATCTCAGGATTTCTGAAGAGCCAACAATCAGAAGATCACCTAGACTTGCTTCAGCTCATTCAGAAGATGTAATCCTTGGGAAGAAAGATGATCCTATCAGAACAAGATCATTCCTAAAGAATGACAATCAGAAGCAGTGATCAGAATCAGTAGGCGTAAAGTCTATTCAGAAAAATATAGCTGTCATCTATTTTTGGATGATGAACGCGTGTCTGTACGGTTAGTAAAAAGCGTGCAGTTGAAAAGACGCCGATCTAGGTAACTGTGTTAAATCATTTCATTTACCATGTTCTCTCTCCTAATGTCATTTCTCATTAAATGCATAATGATTTCGTTATTTTCAAATCATTTAAATAACCCGCTTCACCTTCATTCCTTCTTTTTCTCTCTCTCTCTCTCTCTCTCTCTCTCTCTTTTGTGCATCCCTTTTGTTGCATCTGTTTTTCAAACCCTAGTTTTTGATTTGATCTCAAAGCATAATCATCATGAACTCATCTTCATGTTCATCAAATTCAAAAGAAAGACTCACTTCTACACAGATCCTTCTACGCAAATATGAGTATGCTCCATTGAAAACATGCTTAATACCCACGGAAGAACTGGAAGTTCTTTGTGAATCTGCTGTGGACATCAACAACCTAAAAGCAAATGGCTTTAAGTGTGATGCAAGAGTCTTTGAGCAAGGATGGTCTAAATATCTTGATAGATTGGTTGGTCCAATTTATCCTGAACTTGTGAAGGATTTCTGGGTACATGCAACGGTTACTCCAACTGCCATCATTTCATTCGTGCTAGGGCATGAAGTGGTTATCACTGAAAAGCTCATCAGGAAGCTGTACAATCTGAATGATGAAGAAGGTTGGTCTGGTCTTCAACATGCAACAGTTGACTGGTCTAAAGTTGAACAACAAATCTCTCTGGCTTTTGGAATTGATTCTCATAACACGGGCACCTTAAGGTCGTTTTATCAAGTATGGGCTGAGATTATTCTGGGTTCTCTTCACCATAGAAAGAAGATGCTCTCCTCCTCCTACATCAGTCCGGATCACAAATATACTCTTTTCTGCATTGGCAGAAAGATAGAGATCAACATCTCTCATATTGTGTTTGAGAATCTGAAGACTTCTATTTGTGAGTCAAGAGAAGATGAAAGGGCGAAGTACCCTCATATTTCAAGAAAGACTATTCCCTTCGGAAGAATGATTTCAGACATTCTGATTGAAAGCAAAGTGCTGGACTCCATCAGAAAACTCAATGCGTCCCATTTTCTTGGAGTAGTTCAAGGTCCCATCTTTAATGGGGTGGATTTGTTCAGACTGGAACTCATTCAAAATGTACCTTCTGTATGCACAAGCTTTCCTGACATCCTGTCAAGAAGAGTTGTTGTTGAAGGTTTTGCCTCTTTGTTTCATAAAGAACTGCATCAGGTTGTCAAGCTTTACCTGGAAGATTGTGTTAGGAATCAATCAGATATTGATCCTGCTTGGATCCGTGGCAGAGTACTTCTGTCCAAAGCTGATCTTCTGAAGAAGGATCAGAAGGAACAAAAGGCTAGGCTAAAAAGAAAGGCCCGAGAAGATGAGGTTATGAAAGCCAAGAAGTTGAGGGTCACCTATGATCCTGACAAGGTGGACTATGAAGAACGAAGGGAGAAAAGGATCAGAGACTCCTTTCACAGAACCAGATCTTCACATACTTCTTCTGAACACGTCTCCAGGCAAGTTTTTACTCCACCTCCTTCTGTCCCTAAACCATCTCTCCAATCACCTCCATCTGAACCAAAATTAAACTTCACTTCACTTTACCAAATCCTTCTCCATCATCTTTTTCCTCTCCCATTCTAAACCCCACACCTCTAAGTATTCTTCCCCCAACTCCTTCTGATAAATCTTTCTCACCAATTCCCTTTACAAATACTCCATCCTCTTCTCAATCTATCCTTTCTGATATTCCATCCTCATCAATCATTCTCTCAGATATCCCTTCTTCCTCATCCACCGCACCTCCACCTTCTATATCCCATCCCTTACCTACCAGAAAATCCAAACCCTACTGTCTTCTCTACCCTGACTACAAATTCACCTTCAATCCGCCTGAACCTGAACCCTATACCTACTTGGAACTATTCAGACATGAGGTGATTAGCAGTCTAGACCTTCTGAAGGATACCTTTCTAAATGGTCTGGATGATGTTTCTACAAGAAATCTTTGGAAAAGCTTTCGCAAGGATTTTCAAGTAGAAGCAATGGGAGTACAGAAAAGACTAGTGGCTGCTGTCCCTGGTTACCCTGGTTACCTTCTGGAGGGTGATAATGGTATATACTACCATCCTCTCAGAAATTGTGTTGCTGCTGAGGAGAAGCAGTTTGTGGATGAATTGGAAGAAGCAAGACTGGCTGCTGCATTGGAAGCTAACCCTTGCAGGGAGATTGTGGTCTGGATACCTCAATATCCTATTCTACTTGGGGATTTCAAGACTCTTTTTGACTTTTTGAGGGAAAACCCTTCTAAGAAAGACCCAAGCTTGGTCATTCCAGAAGTTGTTGACCCACCAGAAGTTGAAGGTCCTTCTGCCCCCAGGAATCTAGCTGCCATTCTTCAGGCACTTGAGAATGGAGATTCTGAGGTTCCTGCTGCAGAGTATGGAGATGCTTCTATGCAAGAAGCAGATGTAGAAGATCATGTTGCTGAATCAGTTCCAGTTGAGGATGTAACACCCCATATTTTCTAAACTTAATTTAATTGGAAATTAAATTATTATTTGGAATTATTCAGTATTTTGAGGAATTATTTGGAAAGAAATATGAGATAGGCTATTGGGCCAAGTGTGGTGTTAGTAAAGAGGGGGTACTATGTTAGTAAAGCCTTTACTAATTAAAATGTTATGTTTCATAAAATAAGGAAAATTGGGAAAGGAGGAAAAGAGTCAGAACGTGAAAAATGAGAAGTGGAAGAGAAGAGCTGAGGAACGTAAAGAGGAACCAAAGAGGAAGAGGACCAAAGATCAAGAACTCTTGGCTAAGGTAAGGGGGGACTCTCTGGTTATCATCTATTATCGTGTTCTTAGATAATAATATTGATTAGGGATGTTGTTGAGTCAATTGGATCATATGTTAGGTTTAGGGAGGTTATGAATTGATGAAAATTGCATGGATTATTGGTTGATTATGTGTTGTTTTGATGTGTGATGATGAATAATGATGCAATTGATGATTAACTGCCTATATATGACGTTTAGAGACAGTTTTGGACTCAGATTGAGTCAGATCGCAGGATCTGACGCAGACCCGAAAGTCTGCGAAATCGCCAGTTCGCGCCGCGTCCCCGTGTTGGCGCCGCGAAGGCGTAACTTTTTCTCGTTCCGCGCCGCGTGCATAGGTTGGCGCCGCGAACGTGTTTTTGTGGTTCAGGTCGCTCCGCGAACTTTGGTTGCGCCGCGTGCTGTAGCGTTAGTTGTTTCTTGGAAAAGTTAAATGATGTGTAACTTTTGAACCGTAGGTCCGTTTTTAGTGCCGTTTCGTGCACGATGAATCTTATGAGATAGCCTACGTGTTTAAATGATGAAATGAGGTGTGAATCCAATTATTTTTTTTTAATATGATTTTATTTCTTGATGAATGATGTATTGTACATATATGTGATGAGATGTGTAAATACATGCTATGTTGAAATATTAATCATGTGACGATTGTTTGATTGGATGATGTATTGTTGACATATATGATGAAATGTGACAATATAAGATGTTGTTTTGAAAACATTATGATGTGATGATTTGTAGAGAATTGTATGATGTTGATTGATTTGTTTTGGAATGATGTGGATACATGTGTGTTCTTCTTATTGATGATGATGATTGATATGGACACATGTATGTTCTTTAAGTGATGATGATGATGATGATGATTGATTGTATTGAATGATGCTAATGTATATAAACATACTTTGATGATGATGATGATGTTAATGATGATGATGAAATGAGTATTTGATGATGTTACTCATTAGACTTGACGATGGTATAAGTATGTTGTGTATGTTGCATTCATTCATGTGCATTGATGATACTGTATCCATAAGGGTGTGTTGGATCAGTGAAGGGCATGATTCCCATTGTGAGGAATCTGTGCTGGCAGGGCCGTATCTGGATGATGTTGGATCGGTCATGGGTTATTCCCATTTGACGATGTTGGTACCACATGCATAGTGTCAGTTCATACATATGCATACTTTTATAACATGATTGGATGTATTCCAGTGTTATAAATATTGATGATGTGTTGGTTGTGTGTTTTGTTGAATAAATGTTGAGTATGATTGTCTGTTTGAAAGATGTGTTCTGTTGATGTTTGTGTAAAAGATAGATGTTCCTGATAATCAGAATATGATGAAATTGGGTGAATGATATAACTATGATGTGTTGTTATTTAAGATGCAATAACATTTGTTAACTGTGATGAGACTCACCCTTACTGTTGACATTTTCAGATTGAGGATAGCTGCTTTCGACTTGGTGAGGATTAGCTCATAAGTCAGTGTATTAGTGTAGCGTCAGGTGTCATGCTCTGATATTGTAACACTGGGGGAACGTTAGATTAGAGTTTATGATGATACTCTATCGTGTTGTTATTGTATTAAATTATGTGGGATATTGCATAAATGATGTTATGCTTATCCGTAAGATGAATTTTCCGCTGTGTAAACATGAGATGTTTATGTATTATGACAGATTGTTCCTTAGTGAAAGCATGACAATGAATTTATGATAATTTGTTTTAAATTGAATTGTGGCACCCTTGTTTTCATGTTTTACTCTGAAAATTATTTTATAAATTCCGTGGGGTTTAGAAGGGTGTTACAGAGGAAATCCCTGCAAATGATCTATCAATGGAAGCTACAAATCACAATGCCATCCCGTTGGATAGAAGCTGTGAAGCTTCTTCTGATGAACCTTCCCGTCTTGCAAGGACTCTGGAAGTTCTTCAGAAGAACCAGGATGAACAAAGCTCAGTCAATGCTGAGTTTAGAGCTTTCATAGAGAAGCAGAATGAGCACAACAATGGGGTTCAAGAGATACTGGCCAAGATCTTGTCAAGGCTAGGGTCATCTTAGATTGAGTCTTAGTTGTTTTGTTTTTGCTTTTGCTGCATCTGTTTTGTGCATCCTCTCTTCCTTATCTTCTTGTACTTCTGTACTTTTGTCTGCTTGAACTTCAATGAAAATTATCTTTTTCTTCCATGTGTTTCTTTTTGTTTTTCATCTGAATCTTTTATGTTTTTGATGTTATGACAAAAAGGGGGAGAAATATGTGATAAATGATTTGATTTAATCAGTTGCTTTACTAACAGAACTTGCAAAGTTCTATGCTTTAAGTTGTGTTGTTGCAGGAATTGAAGATTAAAGATCAACATGAAAAGCAACAAGATTAATCAAGTTCTTGGATTCTTGAAGCAAGCTGAGTGCTATGAAGCTTCAGAATCAGAATCAGAAGCAAGAAGGAAGAATGTTCAGATATTCTGATGATAGAATATGATTTGAAACATTATGTCTATTTGTTCTGATACATTCTATATGGCTCTGATACATATTATGTGTTCTGAAACATATTCTATGTTCTGACTCATTCATGCTGACTTTTGTCGTTTAGTTTTGTTCTGTAACATTTCAGGATGTAGATATGCTCTGATGATGCTTTGGTACATTCAACAATGTTCTGATACAATCTAGCATGAAGTGATGTAAGAAGAAATTCAAGCTCTGAAGCTGTCCCAATGGAAGCAAGAATCAGAAGCTGTGGATGTTCTGAAGATCTAAAGAAATTCAAGTTCTGAAGCTGTCCGATGGAAGCAGAAGTCAGAAGCTGTGAATGTTCTGAGGATCTAAAGAAATTCAATGTTCTGAAGTTGTCCTATGGAAGCAGAAATCAGAAGTCATGAATGTTCTGAAGATCAAGCACTGTGAACGTCTCTACTGAAATACTCAAGGAAGTCTTTTATTTATAAAATTCTTCTAGTATTAATTTCAGGGGGAGATTATTCATCTCAGGGGGAGATTGTTAATCTCAGGGGGAGACATATTCACATGCTTATGCTATAGCTGTGTAAATTGTCTTTAGCCGTATGCTCTTTCTGATCGCAAATTCATATCATTTATAAATGTTTTTGTCATCATCAAAAAGGGGGAGATTGTTAGAACAATATTTGTTCTGATCAATATTCTTAGTTTTGATGATAACAAGGATATAAATTTTGTGTGAGATAATGTGGTACTCTAATACATTGCAATTTCCCTTTCAGGAAATATATAAAGAGTATGCACAAATCAGCGCTCAGAAGCTTTGTCTCAGAAGGTTCAGCATGCAACATCAGAACATGGTCTGGCAAGACATCAGAAGATGGTCAAGGCAGAATCAGAACATGGGTCTATGGAAGCATCAGAAGAACTTGAGATCAGAAGCAGAAGCACTGAAGTTCTCATGGTATCACGCTCAGAAGCACTTCAAGGTCAGAAGACAAGAAGATGCTATGCACCAAGCTGTTTGACTCTGATGATATTCAAACGTTGTATACACAAACATCAGATCAGAAGAAAGTACAGGTGGTAGGCTACGCTGACTGACAAAAGGAACGTTGGAAGCTATTAAAGGCAACGTCAGTAGACACAACGTGAACAAGGCTCGAGGTAGTTGACAAAAGCGTGAAACATTAAATGCAATGTTGTACGGAATACGCAAAGCATTAAATGCTCCCAACGGTCATCTTCTCAAGTGCCTATAAATATGAAGTTCTGATGAGAAGCAAGGTTACCAATTCTGGACGAACTTATTCTGAAAAACTTGCTGAAACGCTGTTCAACTCAAAGCTCAGAAACTTCATCTTCATCAAAGCTCACTACATTGCTATTGTAATATATTAGTGAGATTAAGCTTAAACGTTAAGAGAAATATCACTGTTGTGATTATAGCTTTTCAGAAGCATTTGTAATACTCTTAGAATTGATTACATTAATTTGTAAGTAACTAGAGTGATCAAGTGTTGATCAGGATACTCTAGGAAGTCTTAGCTTGTGTCTAAGCAATTGTAATTAGAGTGATCACGTGGTGGTCAGGATACTCTAAGAAAGTCTTAGCTTGTGTCTAAGCATTTGTTCCTAGAGTGATCAGGTTGTGATCAGGATACTCTAGAAGACTTAGTCGTGGGCTAAGTGGAAAACCATTGTAATCTGTTGCGATTAGTGGATTAAATCCTCAGGTGAGGTAAATCACTCAGTGGGGGTGGACTGGAGTAGTTTAGTTAACGACGAACCAGGATAAAAATAACTGTGCAAATTGTTTTTATCGTTCAAGTTTTTAAGACTACACTTATTCAAACCCCCCCCCCCCTTTCTAAGTGTTTTTCTATCCTTCAGTCGCTAGCTATCTAACGGTCATGCAAATTACTTTTCTCACCTGCCATAGTCTGCATATGTCACTTCAAAGTCAGAGTTTATATTTTCCGACGTGAAAAACACTACACAATTTTAAATTTGAATTTTTTCATTTTCCCACCATAATACTTTACGGATCTCAAGTTTTGAAATTTTATTTTATTTGTTGCGACGTGGATAAAACGTCACAAGTATTTTTTAAAATTATTATTCTCTGACTCCCCATGTGATTACGTGATTCTGATTATTAATTATTAAAATAACATAGTGACATGGTTTTCACGTCGGAACTGATCTTTTTTCCCACATGCAACGCACGTCACAAAATCACGTCGTTAGGGACCATTTTTCTTGTAGTGTACGTTCAGGTGCAAAAAAGATAAAGAATAGTTTTAAAAAGATGGAAATGCACCAACCAGGAGTTGAACCCATGACCTCTTGCTTGCAAGCCTTACTTCTTAACCAACTGAGCTATGTTATTTATTTGAAATAAAAAGCCAATTGAAAGTATTTGAAGCATTGATCAACATTTTTCTATTTATTAAAATATAACAATTTAATAGTAAACTATTATATTTTAAAATAGACTTTAAATTGAATATTTATAAAATTCAGGATGTCAATTTAAATGAATCCAAGATTTTTATAAAACCCAAATTTAAAATAGTTTTGAATTTTTGAAAAGTGTGGGCAAATTTTGAGGTACAACACTATGGTTCAAGAAGTTCAAGATTGCAACATAAGAACATGCTCTCGCAAAATATCAGAAGATGGTCAAGCAGAATCAGAACATGGTCTATTGAAGCATCAGAAGAACATGAGTTCAAAAGCAGAAGCACTGAAGTTCTTATGGTATCACGCTAGAAGCACTTCAAAGTCAGAAGACAAGAAGATGCTCTGCACCAAGCTGTATTGACTCTGAATATTCAAACGTTATATCAACAAATATAAGAATTAGAATCAAGTACAAGATGGCAGGTTATGCTGACTGACAAAAGGAACGTTAGAAGCTATTAAAGGCAAAGTCAGTAAAAGTAGGAAAAGCAAGGCTCGAGGTAGTTGACAAAAGAGTGAAACATTATATGCAAAGTTGTACGACACACGCAATGCATTAAATGCTCCCAACGGTCATCTTCTCAGAATGCCTATAAATATGAAGTTCTGATGAGAAGCAAAGGTTACAACACTTGAACGAATTAACGAACAACTCTGCACAAACAACCTTAAACGCTGTTGAATCAAAGTCTTACGAACTTCATCTTCAACCTCACATAACTTGTAATATTTAGTGAGTGTTAAGCTTAGATCTTAAGAGAAATATCACAGTTGTGATTATAGCTTTATAAGAAGCCGATTGTACTCTTGTAATATTTATTTTACACTGATTTGTAAAAGGTTCCTAGAGTGATCAAGTTATGATCAGAATACTCTAGAAGACTTAGAAGTTGTCTAAGTTTTTGAGTTCCTAGAGTGATCAAGTTGTGATCAGTATACTCTAGAAGACTTAGAGGTTATCTAAGTGGAAAACCATTGTAACCAATATTGATTAGTGGATTAAATCCTCAGTTGAGGTAAATCACTCTAAGGGGGTGGAATGGAGTAGTTTCGTTAACAACGAACCAGGATAAAAATCATTGTGCAATTGTTTTTATCTTAAGAGTTTTTAAAGTCACACTTATTCAAACCCCCCCTTTCTAAGTGTTTTTATATCCTTCAATTGGCATCAGAGCGCCGGTTCTAAGGTGCAAGCACTTAACCGTGTTAGAAAAGATTCAGGAAGAGAAAAACACAAAACTCAAATGGCATGTGAAAAAGATACATCTACATCTGGCTCTACTGAGCAATACAACAATGGAAATGGAAACAATGGCTACACTTGACCACCAGTATTCGATGGTGAAAACTTTGAATGTTGGAAAGATAAACTAGAAAGTTACTTTCTTGGTTTAGATGGTGACCTTTGGGACTTGCTTGTGGATGGTTACAAACATCCTTTAAATGCTGCTGGTGTAAAGTTGTCTAGGAAAGATATGAGTGATGATCAGAAGAAGCAATTCAAACATCATCACAAATCAAGGACAGTTCTGTTGAACGCTATCTCTCGTTCTGAGTATGAGAAGATATCAAACAGAGAAACTGCCTATGATATCTATGAATCATTGAAAATGACTCATGAAGGAAACGCCCAAGTCAAGGAGACCAAAGCTCTTTCCTTGATCCAGAAATATGAAGCCTTCAAGATGGAGGATGATGAAAACATTGAAACAATGTTCTCAAGATTTCAAACTCTGACTGCTGGATTAAGAGTTCTTGACAAGGGATACACCAAAGCTGATCACGTCAAGAAAATCATCAGAAGCTTGCCCTGAAGATGGAGTCCGATGGTTATTGCATTCAAAGTTGCCAAGAACTTGAGTGAAGTCTCTCTTGAAGTGTTGATCAGTTCTCTGAGGAGTCATGAAATAGAGTTGGATGCTAATGAAACTCAGAAGAAAGTTAATTCTATTGCGTTAAAATCTTTAAATAAAAAATGTACTAACGCATTTCAGGCTGAAGAAGAAGATTCTGAAGAATCAGAATCAGAAGAAGAAGATGAACTATCCATGATCTCCAGAAGGGTGAACCAACTCTGGAAGAGCAAACAAAGGAAGTTGAAGAACTTCAAAAGTTCTAAGAAGCCTGAAAGAGGAGAATCTTCTGGAATCAGAAGATCTGACAAGAAGAAGGTCACGTGCTTTTAGTGCAAGGAGCCAAGACATTACAAGAGTGAATACTCAAAGCTCCAAAGAGAAAAGCACAAGAAGAAGTTTCATAAGAAGAAAGGTCTTATGGCAACTTGGTATGATTCTGACTCATCTGATCAAGAATCTGAATCAGAAGATGAGCAGGCAAACATTGCGTTGATGGCCACAGTTGATGATGGATCAGAATCTACATCAGAATCAGATTCTGAAGAAGAGGTATTTTCTGAACTGTCTAGAGAAGAGTTAGTTTCTAGTCTAACAGAACTTCTTGAACTCAAGGCTCAGCTTAGTGTCAAATACAAAAGCTGAAAAAGCTATTTGAATCTGAGACTAAGAAGCTTGAAGTGGAAAACTCTGATTTGAAAGAAAAAGTTTTAAAATTATCCAAAGATGGTGGATCTCCTTCAAGTTCTGAAAAGTCTACTCCAAGTCTGAACAATATTCTGAAAGAATATGACTTGAGCTTTAGAAAGTTTTTATCAAGAGGTATTGGAAGAAGTCAACTTGCCTCTATGATATATACTGTTAGTGGAAACAAGCGAGTAGGCATAGGCTATGAGGGTGAAACCCCATACAAACTTGAATCTGTGGATGATATGAAAATCTCATACAAGCCATTGAATGACCAATTCAAGTACGGCCACTCCCATGATATAAGGCTCACCTCACATGCTAAAAGCTTTCACATAGCACACACTAAGAAGCATGTGACACAACCTAGGAAATATCATGTAACTCAGAATAGAGATTATCATAATGTTCCTCCTATTATTTATCATGCTAAACCCAAGTTCAATCAGAACTTGAGGAAAACTAACAAGAAAGGACCCAAGAAGGTGTGGGTACCTAAAGCAAAGATTATTGTCGTTGCAGATATCCTTGGCTGCAAAGAAGAAAAAGGAAAGCATGTCATGGTACTTGGAATCTGGGTGCTCGCGACATATGACAGGAAGAAGGTCTATGTTCCAAGACCTGGTGCTTAAATCTGCAGGAGAAGTCAAGTTTGGAGGGAATCAGATGGGCAAAATAATTGGCTCAAGAATCATAAGTACTGGTAACTCTCCTTCCATAAATAATGTACTTCTTGTAGATGGATTAGCTCATAACTTATTGTCCATAAGTCAATTAAGTGACAATGGTTATGACGTAATCTTCAATCAAAAGTCTTGTAAGGCTGTAAGTCAGAAGAATGACTCAATCCTATTTACTGGCATGATAAAGAACAACATTTACAAGATTGATCTGCAAGATCTTAAAGATCAGAAGGTTACTTGCCTTCTTTCTGTTAGCGAAGAGCAGTGGGTCTGGCACAGAAGATTAGGACATGCTAGTTTGAGAAAGATTTCTCAGATTAACAAGCTTGATCTCGTCAGAGGACTCCCTAATCTGAAATACAAATCAGATGCTCTTTGCGAAGCATGTAAGAACGGAAAGTTCTCAAAACCTGCGTTCAAATCTAAGAATGTTGTCTCTTCCTCAAGACCATTGGAACTTATGCATATTGATCTGTTTGGCCCAGTCAAAACACCATATGTCAGAGGGAAGAAATATGGATTAGTCATCGTAGATGATTATAGTCGATGAACATGGGTAAATTTCTTGAAACACAAGGATGAGTCTCATTCAGTGTTCTTTGACTTCTGCACTCAGATCCAATCTGAGAAAGAGTGTAAAATCATAAAGGTCAGAAGTGATCATGGTGGCGAATTTGAGAACAGATTCTTTGAGTTTTACTTCAAAGAAAATGGTATTGCCCATGATTTCTCTTTCCCTAGAACTCCACAGCAAAATGGAGTTGTAGAGCGAAAGAATAGGACTTTACAAGAAATGGCCAGAACCATGATCAACGAGACCAATATGGCTAAGCATTTCTGGGCAGAAGCAATAAACACTGCATGTTATATTTAGAATAGAATCTCTATCAGACCTATTCTCAATAAGACTCCTTATGAATCGTGGAAGAACAGAAAGCCCAACATTTCATATTTTCATCCTTTTGGATGTATCTGCTATATTCTGAATACTAAAGATCATTTGAACAAGTTTGATTCTAAGGCTCAGAAGTGTTTCCTTCTTGGATATTCTAAACGCTCAAAAGGCTACCGAGTATACAATACTGAAACTCTGATAGTTGAAGAATCAATCAATATCAAATTTGATGATAAGCTTGGTCTTGAAAAGCCAAAGTAGTTTGAGAATTTTGCAGATTTAGATATTGATATATCAGAAGCTGAAGAACCAAGAAGCAAAGTATCAGAAGATCAAGTTGCTGCTTCTCTTGAGAATCTAAGTATTTCCGAAGATCCATCTATAGAAGACCCTCAAGACTCAATTATGCTCATATAGAAGATGTCATCATTGGAAAGAAAGAAGATCCTATCAGAACAAGATCATTCCTAAAGAACAAGGCAGAAGGTCAATTAGGTCTTGTATCTCTCATTGAGCCAACTTCTGTTGATCAAGATCTAGAGGATCCTAACTGGATAATTGCTATGCAAGAAGAACTCAATCAGTTTACAAGGAATAATTTTAGGGATCTTGTGCCTAGACCAAAAGGATTTAACATCATTGGTACGAAGTGGGTCTTCAGAAACAAGTTAAGCGAAAAGGGAGAAGTTGTAAGAAACAAAGTCAGACTGGTTGCTCAGGGCTATAGTCAGCAAGAAGGTATTGACTATACAGAAACCTCTGCACCAGTGGCCAGGTTAGAATATATTCGCTTATTGATTTCTTTTGCCACTCAACATAACATCACTCTATATCAGATGGATGTTAAGAGTGCTTTCTTAAATGGTTATATAGATGAGGAAGTCTATGTCCACCAACCTCCTGGTTTTGAAGACTCTAAGTCTCCAGATCATGTGTTTAAACTAAAGAAATCATTATACGGATTGAAACAAGCTCCTAGAGCTTGGTATGAAAGATTAAGTTCTTTCCTTCTGGATAATGGTTTCACTAGAGGAAAAGTGGATACTACTCTCTTCTGTAAAACCTTTAAGAAAGATATTTTAATTTGTCAAATTTATGTTGATGATATTATCTTTGGAACATCTAATACTACACTTGGAAAGGAGTTTGCTCAATCTATGCAGGCTGAATTTGAAATGAGTAGGATGGGAGAACTCAAGTACTTTCTTGGGATTTAAATCAACCAAACTTCTGATGGAACGTATGTTCATCAAACCAAGTATGTGAAAGAACTTCTGAAGAAGTTTAATCTTTCTGAAAGCAAAGAAGCAAAGACTCCTATGCATCCAACGTGTATCTTAGGTAAGGATGAGGTAAGCAAGAAGGTAGATCAGAAGTTATAGAGAGGTATGATTGGATCTCTTTTATATCTTACTGCTTCTAGACCTGATATTTTGTTCAGTGTTTGTCTGTATGCAAGATTCCAATCAGATCCTAGAGAATCTCACTTAACAGCTGTTAAGAGAATTCTGAGGTATTTGAAAGGTACTACTAATGTTTGTTTAGTCTACAGAAGATCTGAAGAATACAACTTAGTAGGATATTGTGATGCTGATTGCGCTGGAGATATAATTGAAAGAAAAAGTACTTCTGGAAGTTGTCAATTTCTTGGAAGTCATCTGATCTCCTGGTACAGCAAGAAGCAAGCCAAAGTTGCCCTATCTACAACAAAAGCAGAATATGTTGCTGCTGCTGGTTGTAGTACACAGATGCTCTGGATGAAGAGTCAGCTAGAAGATTATCAGATATATGAGAGTAATATTCCTATCTTCTGTGATAATACTTATGCTATATGTTTGTCTAAGAATCCTATCTTACATTCCAAAGCTAAACATATTGAGATCAAACATCATTTCATTAGGGACTATGTTCAGAAGGGTGTTCTATCTTTAAACTTTGTGGATACAGACCATCAATGGGCTGATATCTTTACAAAACCCCTTGCTGAAGATAGGTTTAAGTTCATTATGAAGAATAACAGTATGGATTTATGCCCAAAATGAGAAGATGAGAAGTTCTGACGTATGGTTTAGTTCTGAAATGATTTTGTTTCTTATAAGAAGTTCTGATGTTGATCAATTAGAAGTTATGATTCTGTTATTGCTAACGTTTCATTATCTAAGTTGATTCAGAATCTCTTTTAATGCAAAACAACTGTCACAGTTTTTCCAGATGTTGAACACGTGTTCACT
This sequence comes from Vicia villosa, assembly GCF_029867415.1. Classification (NCBI taxonomy): domain Eukaryota; kingdom Viridiplantae; phylum Streptophyta; class Magnoliopsida; order Fabales; family Fabaceae; genus Vicia; species Vicia villosa. The sequence goes on from NC_081181.1 coordinate 204,567,219, forward strand.
ATATTTCGACAAGCATGCGTGCAGTAGAGGAGACGCCGCCCTAGGTAACTGTGCAAATCATTTCTTTTATCATGTTCTCTCAACTAGCGTCATTCTTCATTAAATGCATTTGTCTTTTTCATTCTGTAACCCTGTTCATTCAAATACATATTGCATTTCTTTTTAAATCTGTCTCTATTTAAACACATCTCCATAACATTTCATCTCTTTACATTCTCTCTCTTCATTCATTGTCTCTTTCATTCATCTCTCTCTCTCTCTCTCTCTTGTTTTTGCATAAACCTTACTTTCTAAACCGAATCTCAGAGTGAATTCATGCTTTCGTCCTCAAGCATTCAACACAAAATGTCTTCGGCACATCTTGTTCAACACAAATATGGATATCTTCCCTTGAAGACTTGTTCTATTCCATATGATGAATTGGAAGTTCTATGCGAAACAATGGTGGATTTTGAAAATCTTTTGGAACATGATTTCAAAACCAAAGTTGCAATGCTGGTACAAGGCTGGTCAAACTACTTTAAAAGATTGGTTGGATCAGTTTATCCTCTCTTGGTTAAGGATTTCTGGACTCATGCAACGGTTACTCCAACTGCTATCATCTCCTTCATATTAGGGCATGAAGTTATTGTAACTGAGAAGATGATAAGGAAGTTGTATGGTATTGAAGATACATATGGAATCACAGGTGCTCTTCCTGGAAGAGTTGATAGGGAGAAAGTTGATAGAGGGTTGTTGTCCTCTGGATTTGCATCTCATCTCACTACCGCTTTGAAGCCTTCCTATAGAGTTTGGGACGAGATTATTCTGGGATATCTCTATCATAGAAAGAAATCTCTTACTGCTACGTATGTCAATCAGGATCAGAAGTACATACTTTTCTGCATTGGAAAAGGTAAGAAAGTTAATCTCTCACACATTCTCTTTTAACATTTGAAGACAAATATTGAAGAATCAAGAGATGAAGAACGTAAGAAGAATCCAAATTTCAAGAAGAATACTATCCCTCTTGCCAGAATGATTTCAGATATTCTGATGGAAAGTGACTTGATGGATGCTCTGAGAGTTGTTTGCACTCCTAAGTTCTTGACTGTCATACAAGGACATATTCTGAATGCTTTTGATCTAAAAAGGATTCAGCTGATTAAGAAGATAACTTCTATTCCAAGAATATTTCCAGGTATTATGATTAGAAGAACTCCTATTGAAAGCTTCTCTCACATGTTCAAAGAAGAGCTAGACAAGTTTGTTAAGCGCTATTTGAAGTCATGTGTTAAAGCTCAAGCATCTGTTGATCCTGCTTGGATCCGAGGAAGAACTCTTCCATCTCTTGATGAGTTAAGAAAGAAGGAACAGAAGAAGAAAGAAAAGAGACTGAAAAGAAAGGTTTCAGAAGAAAGACCTGATGCTAAGCATGCTAAGAAGCAGATAAATTCCACAATTTCTCTCAAAGTAAAAGGATCTGATGAAGAGCTTGGGAAGCTTATTTCTAAAGCCTTCCGTAAAGAATCTTCTACCCATTATTCTCAGAAAAAGCCTCCTCCTTCTGTCTTTCCATCTCTTTCTACACAAATTCTGAACCCTCAACCACTAAATGCCTTTCCCCCAACACCTTCTGAAAATATTCCTTCATCCCCAATCTCAACAGATTCTTCATCTTCTTCAACCCCCTCGCCTTTCTTCACCTCCTCTTCTATCACCTCCAGAAAATCCAAACCACACTACAAGAAAAAGTGTTATTAGCTTGGGGCTAACCCCCTCACAACTGCAAAAAACCCCTCACAAAACCAAATTTTGCTGGGGGACAGTCTGCCTCGCTAAACAACTGGTCGCAAATATTTAGCTAGGGGCAACCCACCTCACTAAATAGCTTGGGGAAGAACCCCTCGCAAAACGCAAAACCAAATTTAAGGTTTCATACACACAGAACTAGGTGCAGTGTAGTCGGTGCAGATAGGGGCTCAGTGTGTCAGAAAAATAGCTTGGGGATAAGCCCCTAGCTAATTGACCTCCATTTTTCGTTTGTGTGGGGACTACCCCCTCGCAAATTGCCTGAAAGCTTATAAAAAAAATCATTAAATCATTATATAATATATTTTAATTTTAAATCATTATATAAATAAATTTAATAACATAAAAAGTAATATTGTTTTTAATAAATAAATTATAAAAATTACCATACTGTTTTCTAACTATTTTTAAACTATTAATAAATAATATTTCAGTAAAAAATTTAAACAAAAGATAATATCTCAAATACATATTTAATATTTCACAACAACCCATTTCAACAAATATATGTAGAACTTAAAAAAAAATAAACAGAACATAATTTTTTTTAAATTGTACCTTGAAGATGAACACTTTAGGTTTGAACTCCTTAATAGCTTTAGATGATAACAATGAAACCTAAAATTAAAAAATTAAAATTAGAATCATAAATAAGTATGTTATATAAACAATAAACAAAACAATATAAATTAGACATAAAAATAAATATAATGAAATATCTTTACCTTTAAAAGATGAAGTTTTAGATGAAGATTTGAAGATGAAGTGTATGAGATGAAATTGTTTTTTGAGAGGAAGAGTTGTGTTTGAGAGGATGAGTAGAAGCTAAAAGGGAAGAGATATGTGAGGAAATGAATTTTTTATGGGATACATATAAAGCAATTAGTGACGGGTAGCCAAAATGTGTATTTATTATTTTCCCAACATGTTGCAAGCCTGTACACGAAGTGGTGGTTTGACTACATAGCAGACAATTGCGAGGGGGCGCACCTCACAAAAATTCAAAGAATCTTTTGCCAACCTAAAAAGCCTGAGACACGAAGCAGAAAGGAAAATGCTTTATGGGACATGTGCTAATGTTTGTGAGGGGATACCCCATGCAATAGCTATGATCATATTTAGTGATGTTAGCCCCCTCACAAACTGTAAAGTAGGAAATATTTTTAAAGTTGAAAAATCCCTCCATTTATTTTGCGACGGGTCTCCCCACACCAAGTTTATCTATAATTTTCTGTTCTGATTTGTGGTTCGCGAGGGGCTTATCCCCAAGCAACATGTGAATTTAGTGAGGGGTAAATCACCTCACAAAATTCCTTGGCTAATAACACTTTTTCTTGTAGTGCCATATTGTCTTCTTTACCCTGATTACCATTTCACCTTTAATCCTCTTGAACCCTCTCTTGATATCTGCTTTGACTTGTTCAAGCTTAAGTTCAGAACAAGGATGGAAACTCTGAGAGCTGCTCATGACTCCAAGTTGGATCATGTTGCTATTCGTAATTTGTGGAAGATATTTAAGAAGGATTTTCAGACTGATGCTCTGAACATCCAGAAGAGATGCTTGGCTGATGCATCTGGTTCCTCTGGTTATTTCTTAGACATAGATGATGGAAAGTACTATCATTCCATCAGAAATTGGAGATCCCTTTAAGAAAAGGAATTTGTTGATGAGCTTGCAGAAGATCTTGTTGAAGAACAACCTCTTGCTATGGTTGTGTGGAAGCCTCAGTTCCATGTTCTGACTGGAGATTTTTAGTCTATATTCAACTGGCTAAGGGAGAATCTCTCAAATAAAGCGCCAGATATGGCATACCCAGAAGTTGAATATCCTTTAGAACCTGCTGCTCCTACACCTTCAAGTAATTTGGATGAGATCCTTCTGGCTCTTGAAAATGAAGATTCTAATATCCCTGCTCCAAATTATGCTGAAGCTGATACTGAGACTCAAGATGCTGAGAATCATCCGGCTGATGAACTTCCTACTCAGGAAAATCAAGATGTTGTTCTCATGATTGAAATTGTTGTTGAGAATCCTACTGTTTTGAATGGTAGCTGTGAAGCTTCTTCTAATGAGCCTTCTGTTCTGGCGAACACCATGAAGGCCCTTCAAAAGAATCAAGTTGATCGATCAGCTTCTCGTTTGGATAAACATGAAGATGTTCACAGTGAGTTTCGATCCTTTATGAAGACACAGACAGAAAGCACTTCTGAGATTCAAAACCTTCTAGCTAAAATAGTTTCTAAACTAGGCTAGTCGTATTGTGTCTTGGTCTTAGATGTTTTCTTGTTTCTTGCATCTGTTTTTCTTGCATTTGCTTGATTATCCCTTTTGTATCTTCTGATTAATTCTTAATGAATGAAATCATTATCTTCTCTCTATGTGTCTTTTATCATCTGAATCTTTTATATGATTTTGGATGTTATGACAAAAAAGGGGGAGAAACATGATAATTGATTTGGTTTATTATGTCAGTTGCTGGGATTAAGTCTCAACATTCCTAAAATTATTTGCAAGTTCTATGTCTTTGGAATTTTTGCAGGATTGAAGACATTCTGAAAAAGATCAACATGAGAAGCAAATACATGGGGAAAAACAATTCTGATTATCCAATATTCTTCTAGTATTTATTTCAGGGGGAGATTGTTAATCTCAGGGGGAGACATATTCACACACCCTGATTATATGCTTATGCTATATCAGTGTAATTGTCTTTAGTCATCTGATATTCTGATTGCAAATTCATATCAATTATATATGTTTTTGTCATCATCAAAAAGGGGGAGATTGTTAGAATAAGATTTGTTCTGATCAATATTCTTAGTTTTGATGATAACAATGTATATGAATTTTGTATAAGACAATGTGGTACTCTAATCCTATGCATTTTCCATTTCAGGAAATATATAAAGAGTATGCACAAATCAGCGCTAAGAAGCTATGGCTCAAGAAGTTCAAGATTGCAACATAAGAACATGCTCTCGCAAGACATCAGAAGATGGTCAAGCAGAATCAGAACATGGTCTATTGAAGCATCAGAAGAACATGAGTTCAGAAGCAGAAGCACTGAAGTTCTTATGGTATCACGCTAGAAGCACTTCAAAGTCAAAAGACAAGAAGATGCTCTGCACCAAGCTATATTGACTCTGAATATTCAAACGTTGTATCAACAAATATAAGAATCAGAATCAAGTTCAAGAAGGCAGGCTACGTTGACTGACAAAAGGAACGTTAGAAGCTATTAAAGGAAAAGTCAGTAAAAGCAGGAAAAACAAGGCTCGAGGTAGTTGACAAAAGAGTGAAACATTAAATGCAAAGCTGTACGACACACACAACGCATTAAATGCTCCCAACGGCCATCTTCTCAGAATGCCTATAAATATGAAGTTCTGATGAGAAGCAAATGTTACAACACTTGAACGAATTAACGAACAACTCTGCACAAACAACCTTAAACGCTGCTGAATCAAAGTCTTACGAACTTCATCTTCAACCTCGCATAACTTGTAATATTTAGTGAGTGTTAAGCTTAGATATTAAGAGAAATATCATAGTTGTGATTATAGCTTTATAAGAAGCAGATTGTACTATTGTAATATTTATTTTACATTGATTTGTAAAAGGTTCCTCGAGTGATCAAGTTGTGATCAGAATACTCTAGAAGACTTAGAAGTTGTCTAAGTGTTTGAGTTCCTAGAGTGATCAAGTTGTGATCAGTATATCTAGAAGACTTAGAGGTTATCTAAGTGGAACACCATTGTAATTAAGATTGATTAGTGGATTAAACCCTCAGTTGAGGTAAATCACTCTAGGGGGTGGACTGGAGTAGTTTCGTTAACAACGAACCAGGATAAAAATCATTGTGCAATTGTTTTTATCTTAAGAGTTTTTAAAGTCACAGTTATTCAAACCTCCCCCTTTCTAAGTGTTTTTCTATCCTTCACACTGTACCTAGTATCTGCATCATTGAGTACTCTAATTAAATAATAAATGGCTCTTTCGATGCCATTTTCATCTTCTTGTGCTAACATGCTACCTATTGTATTATCTGATGCTGAGATATAAAGGCGCATATTCTTCTTCCCATCTGGGGGGGACAAGATGGGTGGGTGGATCAAATATTGCTTGATCTTTTCAAAAGCTTCTTGATGCTCAGCATGCCATTCGAACCTTCCTTTATTCAGTCGAAGTAAGGGGGGAAAAGCTTGCGTATGCCCACTTAGATTAGAGATAAATCTTCTTAAGAAATTTATCTTTCCCAATAATGATTGCAACTCTTTCTTCGTGGATGGAGGCTTTGTTTCCATAATAGCCTTCGTTTTATTCTGATTAATTTCTATTCCCTTTTTGTGGACTACGAAGCCCAGGAAATCTCCAGCCTGCACAAAGAAAGCACACTTAAGGGGATTCTTCTTTAAGCCATGTTTTCTCATTCTTTCGAATGATTGGCTAAGATGGTCAAGATGACTGTAATCTGAAACAGATTTTATAATAATATCATCTATGTACACCTGCATGAATGTTTATATAAAATCGTGAAATATAGAATTTAATGCTCTTTGATAAGTTGCCCCAGCGTTTTTCAAACCAAAAGGCATAACAACCCATTCGTAGGTGCCTATTGCTCCAGGACAACGAAAAGCTGTTTTGGACACATCTTCTTCTGTAATGAAAATTTGATTGTATCCTGAATATCCATCTAGCATACTTAGATATTCGAAGCCTGCGGCTGAGTCTACTAGCATTTTTGCCATAAGCATAGGATATTCGTCTTTAGGGGTTGCTGCATTTAGATCACGAAAATTTATACATACCATTAATGAACCATTCTTTTTAATAACAGGTACAATATTAGCAATCCATTCGAAATACCTCGTAGTCCTAATGAATTTGCAACGAAGAAGCCTTTCGACCTCTGTTTTGATCTTCGAGAGAATCTCTGGTGCGAATCTTCGTGGAGTTTGCTTGATGGGCTTCTTTCCTTCTTTTATGGGCAACCTCAATTCGACCAAGTCTCTCCCTAAACCAGGCATCTCATCATAGTCCCAGGAAAACAATCTTTATTTTATTTTAGTAGCGCAATGACTTTTGACTTTAGGGCTGGCTCCAACTTCGCGCTAATGTACGTCACCCTTTTTCGGCTTTCGTCTCCGAAATTTACTTCTTCGAGTGGGTCTTGAGCTAGAATCATTATATTTGATGCCATTGGATCTTTTTCAAACCCCAAAGGTTCTTCATCATAGATTGCGTATAATCTTTGATTTGTTTCTTTGCCTGAAACCTTTTCGTCCTGAATTGTATCATCAGGTGGTTGTGGGATAAAGTGTATCCCGGGGCCTGGTACTTCTGATTCTTTTTGTGTGGCTTCGACAACCATTGTTGATAATTCGGCTTCAAGAGCCGTTTTTCTTCTATTTTCGGCTACATAAGCCGAAATCTTTTCGAAGAAAGATGACTCAGGCATAATCAACGTCTTTGTCCCAGCCAGTCGGCCGTATTCCTGGTAATCCCACCATGGGTTTTGTCTCTCCTGGACCGTCCATTATTTCTCTGTCCCACCAGGTGTGCCAATTTGTTTACGGTGATTTCCACTAAACAACCGCTAGTCTTCCAAACTATAAATATACTTTGGTTACTTGCAGGATCGACTAGATTGATCCTAAAACATAGTCAAAAAGTTGTCTTTCGAGATAATTTGGTTCATACTCGTTGGTTTTTGCTTCGAACCTTGATTATGGTACGAACATGTGAATAACTTGCGAAATAAACTAACGAAGTGCACGACTGAAAGTAAACTTGTTATACACGTAAATATAACTTCGGCAAAATGTAGAGGAAATGTAAGTTTCAGAAATGTAAAGTGCAAGAATGTAAAGTACAAGAATGTAAAATGCAAGAATGTAAAATGACGGTAAAGGAAAAGATTTCGAATTAAAAAGAAACTGAACGAAAAGTTAAGATACTGGAAAAATACTTAAATAAAGAAAAATACAAACGTATTTAAAGTGGTGTTGGTGTCATACGTACATTTCTCAGCGAACTCTTTCTCTTAACACTTGATACTTGAGTAATTTTGTGAGTGATTTGTACAAAATGAACACACTGGTGTGACCAACTACGATAGTAAGTAGGTGTGACCAACTGCGACGACTTACCAGAGCTATGGTAAGTGGGCCACACCATCTACGATAAACTTACTCCAACTACGATAGTAAGTAGGTGTGACCAACCGCGACGACTTACCAGAGCTATGGTAAGTGGGTAACTCCAACTACGATAATAAGCAGGTATGGCTAACTGCGACGACTTACTAGAACGATAGTAAATGGGTCATACCATCTACGATAAGCTTACTCTAACTACGATAGTAAGTAGGTATGGTCAACCGCGACGACTTACTAGAACTATAGTAAGTGGGCCCTACCATCTACGACAGACTTACTCAAACTATGATAGTGAGTGGCTATACCAACTGCGACGACTTACTAGAACTATAGTAAGTGGGTTACCTACAAACTGCAAAACCTTGCTAGTACCATAACAAGTTAACTATCTTCTACACAGCAAACGGCGAACCCTCGCTATTGCTAGCTATGTTTATTCATCACGTTAGTCCCCTGGCAATGACATGAAGCTACGTCTCTTTGGTACGTTAGTCCCTTGGCAGTAACCAAAAATCCTTCTCATCCTGTTAGTCCCTTGGCGGTGATCAGTTGGTTCTCGTTCATCACGTTAGTCCCTCGGCAGTGATCTTCTTCAAAATTTCATCAATAACAAACAAGGTTCTATTTTTCTTTTCCAAAGTTACTAACGTACTTCAACTAACATAGCTAATAGTCATGCATCATTCAATTACATACTTCATTCATACATAATACATATACATACACCGCTCTCATTTATTTTGAGAAGCTCACTGCATCATACATCGCATGCATCATAACATTGCATAAAATTCAGGTTGCCTTTTTAGGCCGTGCTACAATCGAAACACAGTGGTTCCTTTCGAAAGCATCTACTTCACATTCTAAAAGAAGAGAAGGGTATTTACCTTGGATGGCATCTTTAAGCCCATCTCCCACAGAACTTTTTCAACAAATGCAAATTTCAGGGCATTTCAGTGTTCAATCATCTTCTACCTTTAGATCACGATAGGCAGACGTGCCTATTTGACTCTTCAGGTTTAAGAAGATTGAACAAGGGCAGCTGTCATACCCCAAAATTTGCGCATTTCATTTCATCTTCAAAGGTTCAAGGTTCAAGGGTTTATTCAAGCAACATTCTCCTAATCGAGGGTCTCTTAAACTAGGGTTTGCACTTCATCAAAAGAATTTGAATCTCTAAGGCCTCAAATGGATCTCAAGGTGTCTCATATGTCTCAAGGTATCTCCATGTCAATTATCAAGCTTCAATCCCAAATATTTCTCATTTAAATGCTTAGGTGATCCACAGTCGACTAGTTTGACCTAAAAGTCAACTATAGTCAAAGTACAGTCAAAACTCCTGACTTTCAGTAGACATCAAGTATTTGAGGTTATATCCATCAAAAGTTGATCATGATCCATTAATAAAAACTCAGAAATAAACAAATTCAAAAGGTTCAAATTAGGGTTTCTTTTAGGAGAAGGTTCAAATTAGGGTTTATTTTTCATTTCAAATGTGCGTAACGTAGCGGTACTTGTGCGAACGCGCAAATATCCCTCTACTATTAATAAGGACAGATTATAATATTATTTCGTTTGTAAACTACTAATAACAATTTTTCCCGTGCCTCGCACGGGTATATACCCTAGTAAGTACACAATTTAGTCCTAATATGTGCATCAAATAAAACTCTTCTCTTTTATTGATGTAATTTTTGTTATAATTTTTAGTTGTACCTTCATATGAACTTTAATGTATAAATTATAAAATTAATAGTTTTATAGTTTTCTTTTGTCTAAGAGTTGATCATATATGTTGATCAAGAATATTAATGACATTATAATAATTTTAAAGTCATTTGAATTTTATGTTATTATTACGTAACTTTAAATGTTATAATTATATTTTAATTTTGCATATTTTGTACTTATTTTATCTTAATAGTATCTTAATTTAAATATTTTTTGTTATTATAATTTAAATGTTACTATAATTTATATTTGTTTTATCTGAATAATTATATAACTATATAATTAGAATAATAATTATCAAAACGACTTTTTATAAAGTTTATGATAATCTAGATAAAATTAAATTCTTAAAATAAATGTGTCGTCACAAATATTAATTTGGCAAAAAAAATATGTGTGCCAATTTTTTTTATATAGATTAAAATTCACAAATAAATTTTACAACAAATCTATAATATAAGAAAACAAATGTACCTGTAAAAGACAATATTGCCCCTTGCTCTTTTGTCAACACCTACTCAATTTTGTTTATTTATTGTCTTTTCTCACTTTTTGACCTGATTTTATTATTATATTATGGCGATCATTTTATATAGGCCTATTTTAATTTTTCTACTCATTTCCAACTTCTTCTTCTCTCTCTCTTTTTCGTTTTTCCTAACTCTCTCTCTCAAATTTCCCCAACAACTTTTCTTTCTCTCTTTTCTCACCTTGCTTGCTGTCTCTTTCATATCACTCCCTCTCTATTACTTCTTCCTTTTATCTCATCTATTTTTATTCATCAATATTTTGCACCTTTCAAATTTTCTTATCTTTTTTCTTTTCGTTTAATGTTTTGTTTTTTCAGGCGTTAGATTTATACAAAGATTGAATCTGGCTTTAAGACTTCATCACCTCTCATCTTTTTATCTTCATCTATGTTTTATACTTTTGTGATTTATTTTTTTATTTTTTCTTTTTGTTGTTATTTTTTCAGGGTTGTAGATCTATACGAACACCGGATTGTGAAGCTTTCTCTTTATCTTTTCTCCTCTCATCTCATCTTTTGCTCACTTTCTCTTATTATTATATGTTCTCTTCTATCTAATTTTATATAATTTTGATTCTGATCATATTTGTTTTGATTGTTGTAGATCTTTCACAAGAGACTAAGTTTTTTACCTTCAGATCTACCCGTATTTTATCTTCATATCTATCCATCTTAAGGTGAAAGAAAACAAAGAAATCTAGATATTAAGGTGAATTTTATTTTTCACATGTTTGATTTTTATTTTTGTTTCTTTTTAAGTTTTTACGAATATTATGTTGAGTTTTTATGGTTTTTGTTTCATCAAATCATGTAAAAATGAAATCTTTAAGCCTTTTATTCCATTTTAGTAATATTGTTTATTGATTTTTCTGAAACAGTTTGTGCAACATCTATTTTACTATTGTTGAGAACATATTTTATGCTGAAAATAAATTTCATAAGATACCTTCTAAATATTTTTATTCTATTTCCTCCGACAGATCTATCAAATTAAATATTTCTGCCTTAAATTTTTATTTTTTTAAGTTTTATAATTTTTTTATGTGATATTAGTTTTTTTTCAAGTTTCTATTTCTTTATATTGAAGGACATATTTAATGTAATATTAGTTATTTATGGTTATGTATTTTTTTAGCTATTTTATAATTTGTATTTTTTACTGTATTAAATTTTTGCAGGTTAAACTTAATGAGCAAGGTATAAAAAGATGAGGGGTGAGGGGCCCAAAAGTTTGGATGAAGAGATTTTGAAACTTTAAAATCAATTCACTTGGGTCTTTTGGAAAAAGTAGGGGTGAAGTTATTCTAGATGAGTTGTACAACAAGAAAAGCAAGAAAATGTTTCCCACACGTTTCTAATAATAGTTTTATATGTATAATGTAGATTTGAAATCAATTTTACATATTTTATCATATTACAAAATTAAATGATACTTAATGATGATTATTATAATATTAAACATTAATTATTGATAATATTTTTCATATTCAAAGTAATAGTAATAAGAAATTTATTTTCTTATTTGATCTATAATATAAGAAAAGTGATGGTTCTGAAAAAGACAATGTTGCCCTTTTTTTGTAATTCTGTCATGTGATTGGTTTTGGGATATTTTGTGTCCAAATAATATTTTTTGCAACTAAATTATCATAATTGTATTCTTTTGGTTACTACTCAACATCTATACTTCTACTTCTTTCTATAATGCAACTGAGTTATCATTTATTGGTTTAAAACAAACTCTAAAATTCAATTTTTCCCCAAAATATGTTGTCTTAGGATTTACATAAAGTGCTTCATTTTTTTTTTCTTTTTCAAAACAATATGTTGTCTTGTCTAATCATTCTGCAAAATACTTTTTTTAATATATTTTTTATATTTCAATTTAATGTTGAATGATTGATGTTGGACATCTACTTTATTGTTGCCTTAATGATCTCTTTAATAAATTTTCACTCTTTCTACTCTCAATTTTTTAATTTCAATTTAAAATATCTAACTTCAATCTTCCTTTACACACTTCCTATTATATTCATTTTCTTTATAAAAGCATAACTCATCTTTCTTGATTTTCCCCCTCATATTCTTTCTCTATTGATTTATTCCTCTCACTATTTCACGCATAATTTTTCTTTCTCTTCTCTTTCATTTTTGTATTTCACTCTACTTAATTATATTCATTTGCAAAAAAAAAAATTATTCTTTTCCTCTAAAAATATAATTTTCTCTCTCACTATTTTCATGTTATGGTTGAAAATGATAATTAAAGTTGTTTTTTCCCTCTCATATCATATGTAAAGAGCTGTATATTTTGTTAGTAAATTACAATTTCAAAAAAATTATAAATTTTTTGCATTTTAAAAGTTTTTTTCTTCTTTTAGATCAAATATTCTCAGTGAATCTTTATTTTTGTTAAATGGTTAAAATATTAAATAAGTTTATTTTATTAATTATCAAATAAGTTATAAAAACATGTTAAATTAGTTTATAAAATATATAGAATGAGATAGTTATTGTGGAGTTGAGTTAGAGTTATGCACTCTTGAGATAGTATTCTACTGGATATGAAGAATTAGAGAATATTGAGTTTTTAATAGAAAAATTAAATAAATATCAAGAATATAAATATTTATAATGTAAATATCTAAAATAATGATATAAATAGTAAGTAAAATAGAACGTGTTTCTTTCTATAAAGAGAAATATTACAGGATAATAAATAATGATATTGAGTAATGATAGAGATAACATAAGCGTAACATAAGTTTTTTAATTATTTAATTTTTGTTTTTTCTAACATAAAAATTTATGAAACGGAAAAATAAAATTATTGAATAATGATTGAAATAACTATTGTTATAAACGAGAACAACTTTACTACTGATTTAAATATTGAATAACGAGAATAATTTTTCTACTGATTTAAATATTGTTATAAACAGGAATAAATTTACTACTGATTCAACTTTATTACTAGAAAAATGAAACCACTGATCCTAATATGCACTGAGTCAATAAAATTTTGTAATGTGTCAATAAAATTTTAATAAACGGGTATAAATATACTATTAATCAAACTTTATTACGGAAAAAATAAAATCATTGATCCAAAAATATATTGAGTAAATAAAAATTTATTGTTTGTTTTCACATATCGTGGAAACTATATGAAACGGGAAAAATGAAACAACTAATCCAAATATTGATATAGCTTACATTTTATTTTCTAAAATTTAAACTTTTTTAGTTGAACAATTTGATATTTCTTTCATTTCATTTTTATTAAAATGTATATTGAAAATAAATGCGCGTACCATAGCAGTACCCGTGTGAATGCACGGGTATTCCACTAGTTACAATTATATAAGAAAGAGGTTGTTCAAAAGTATTATTTAAATTATCAACCAAAATGGGGCAAGATTGGAGGCCCAAAAATATAGTGTAAATTGATTTCTATAAATACACGGAAATCCGTAAACCTACACTCTCACCCTCTTCACAAATTTCAACTTTCTCAAACCTTCTTTAACGATATGGAACCACACGCAGCGGTGCAAGCTCCAAGCGAGGGATTTACAAATACCACACGCAACGTAACAAATGGGTGGCAACGTAACAAATGGGTGGCCATCATTGCCGGTACTCCGCGTAAGCTTCTAAATCTGATTCTAAAATTAGGGTTCATACATCTCTATTATCTTTTTTTCATAACCTAGATCTGATCTGTATTTTGTTTTTTTTTTGTTTATACTTGATCTGTTTTGTCAACCTAATAGAATTCTATTATTTTTTTTTATAACCTAGATCTGATCTGTATTTTGTTTTTTTGTTTATACTTGATCTGTTTATTATCTTTTTTTCATAACCTAGATATGATCTGTATTTTGTGTATTTTGTGTAAGGTTCTTAGATTAAGGTTCTTAGATCTAAAACAGATCTGTATTTTGTGTATTGTATTTTGTGTATTGTGCTTTCTGCCATTGGTGTTTATACGTGATTTTTTTAACCTAAAACCTAGATCTGATCTGTATTGTATTTTGTATTTTGTGTAAGATTCTATGATGTGATTCTAGGATATGCTTTCTAAAGTTGGGGTTTATATTTGATCTCTATTATTCATTGTTATTTATACCTAATAGATCTGTTCTTAAATGTGCTTTCTAAAATTGGTGTTTATACTGTTTTTTCATGTATCTTTAAACCTAATAGGTTTGTTATTTGTGCAAGTTCTATAATCTGATTTCTAAGATCGGTGTTTATCTTTAGTATTAATTTGTGATATTGGATTTTTTAACCTGTTTTAATTTTTTTCTGTTTTTTTTTACTTCCAGCACAAATTTCGTACTGTGTTGAAGAATGGTGCAAGCTTAGCTATTCTATTGATGGCACCGTTGGTGGAGGCTGACATTTTACAAAAGAAGTCAAAAGAAGTTGTGCATTTGTAACTACATATTCAAAAGAAGTCCAAGCATTTGTAACTTCTCATCATTATTCTGCCTTAAATAATAGGTTGACTTCTTTTGAATATATAGTTACAAATGCACAACTTCTCATCATTATTCTGCCTTAAATGATAGTTTTAAGGGTCTGTACAAGTTTATCATCGGCAACTCATATGCTCACATCTTATATCTCTTAATAGTAATATTTGTTTACTTATATAGGATTTAATTTGAAGAGTTTATTCATTTTTCTGTTAGTTGTTGCTAGCATTTATTACATGTTGGAAAACTTTGGTGGTTATGGTGACTTGACACAGTTGCCACTTTCTTTCATCAATATCTCATAACTAATGAATTGATATATAGTTTGTCATAGCACCTGTATTTTTCTTTTGCCTATCATGATAATAGAAGGATATTATATACAAATCTGACATATTTTCAAATCTAACATTTTACAGCAAATGTTATCTACCTAGCAATGAAACAGAATTAGGTTTTAGAAAAAACCAAGTGCTGCTACTAATTAACCCTTCAAAAAAGGGAGATCAAGCATGCAATTCATACTTAATAACAAAGGACACTTGTATTAAATAGTAATGATTCTTTCAAATTACTTTTATGTATACCTTTCTTGTAATAACTATTATGTCATAGTTAGGAATCCATTAACTAATAAATTTGCCATAACAGAGGCTTCTCAGCAGGAGTCAACTCCAACAACCAATGTCAAGAAGCCCAGGGATGAGGTACTAAATTATGTTATTAATTTACATTTTATTTTATAATTAATATGACAATATATGTCTGGTTTTTGTTCATTGGTTCGATATTGTCAATTATAGGGATTTGAAGCATTCACTCTTTCTGTATAGTTATCAAAACATGATTTTACTAACTTGTATCATTACTAGCAATATAGTTCCGCACTCTGTCTTAAGTTAGTTCTTAACCAAATATCTGATGTTTTGATTTTTTGGCTATTATATGGACTTTAAGCAAATTGTGTGGCAGATTCCTCGGGTCCTATTGTAAGACATACGGAAAATTAATCGTTGACTTATTAACACTATAAACTATGTGAATGAGGTTACGGTCGCATTCTATGTCGAGGCTAAGACTGGAGACGAATCCTCTACAACTCTAGACCCTTGTGCTGGCCATTCTTTGGTTTGTATTGAACTTGAAACTCTACATAACTGTTGTGTTGAATCTGTTTGTTGTAGATAGCTTGTACTAATTCTATAATATTTTCGATGAAAAATTATCACTATAGATTGCTGGGGAAATAAGCTCCTGTCAATTGCTAGCCACACAAAGGATCCCTCCGAAAGTATCAATGACCGCCTCTTGTGCCATTGCAGGACTACAACAGTCTCTCTTGAACATGCCTGTTGAGAGGTCTTAGGCACTGCTGCAATTTCATCTATTACAAGCCTTTCCCTTGTACCTCTTAATCCTCCACCTATTATTTGTGAAAGTCAAGCTCCAAATGAGAACAAAGACATTGCAAATACCCTTCTTCTGCATTCAAGATGGACTCGTTACATTGGGCAGAAACAGAAAGAAGATATAATAAGGCTTTATACCAGAGTGAGGGAACTGCAGCCTAAATAGGAGGCAGGATACTGCTGTTGTCTCCCGACGTGCTGTTACTTAATGCAAGAGGACTTCACAAAGGAAACAAGAACCTAGGTTGGATTCAAATTGATATACCACCACACCCGTCAAAGAAATCTACAAATCTATCAAGCTTCGCCACTGACTATACCTACCCCTTTTATCTAAACAAACAAATGGCCTATGACCTAGTAAATAATCATCAAACAAAGTCAGCTTTCATAACAATAACAATTCACCAACACAACTGTGGACCAACAACAATAGCAATTAATAACACAACAACGAAAAGTGCACCTGGTAACCCACGAAGTATGATCATAAAATGGTCCGGACGTGAAGTTTGATGTGGCTTCTGAAATAACTGGGAAGCATCAACAAACTTAAGCTTCTCAGCAGACAATCGATTCAGTGGAAAAGGTTGAGCCTCTCCCAAGTACTGTTTTGAGGGTTCCTGACAAGAAATAAAAGCAAACACTCGGTAACAAAAAGCTAGCAGAAGCAGAAGCATCAACCAATGACAACAAACAGCAAAAGATAAACATGCATTACGAACTATTTAATCCAATTGTGCTTTTAAGGATGTTAAAGAATTGTGAGCCGGTTCAAGTTAGAAAATTACCAACTTTAATATCATTGTTGGAATTACAGGAACGACTGCATGGCCGCTGTTTAAAGAGCAAAAACCATTTGATTCGTGTGATAAATAAACTTTAACCCCTCACACCAAACAGAATAGAATAAAGACTCAGATCCCCTGCCGTTACTTCCGCTACTACCTGCACCGAATCCTCCAAAATAGGAACATCAGACAATAATATAAATAACAATAAAGATTACCAGCTCTGCTTCCAACCCCCTAACAACGTGCCAAGAAATCCATTGTTTCCCGCACTGTGATCTCATGAATGTGTAGGTCATAGTGGTTTATGTAAACTGAGTCAACATGTGCGAGGTGGCTTCGAAATACGGGCACCTTTGTTACCACTACACTTGGACTTAGGTGTCTCATGAATTTCCGGGAACGATGCATCAACATGTTCAAAGTAGGAAGGAGATCGTTTTGTTGACGTGTCATCTTGTGTAATTTTGGGCTTTTTCGGTGCACCTTTCGTCTTAACCGGTTGAAATGGCGGTTTCAAATCGGTGGTCTCCGGAAATGCGATCTTTCGCAATTGTTCTTTTATATGCATTTTTGTTGTGTCGTCCGCTTTAGCAAACTTCTCCATTATCACTTCCAACTCGTCGGAGATGGTGATTTTGGAGTCATTTTCTTTCGGCGGGTCAAAATCATCAAAATGAAGTTTCTTCCTATGGTCGGCTACCTCATCCATGCGTATGGGTGAATTCAACTTTTTCTTTTTAGCAAGTATACAAGCACATGGAAGGCCGTATGTCTTTCTAATGGTGCACCCACATAATGAACTATCCGTCCCCGTGGTCTCCGACCGCTTAGCTTCATGAAACAAAAAATTCAAACCCGTTCGAGATATGTTGTAAATCAATTGGGAGAATAGAATTTGGCCCTTATACCGGTGTTCCATAACCGTCTTGCTCCGACCGAACGATGTTTGAATTTCATTGTGTTGATTTTGGAGCATTTGGTTGACGGTGTCCCATCCCCGACATAAATCTCCCTTGCTATCACCCAACCACCTCTTGAAGACCGCATGTGCGGATTCAACTCGGTTAGTCGTGGTGCAACCAAGATGTCTAACCCGATTTGTCTAAGCGAACACGACTTTTTCTCTAACTTTGTCAAGAATGGTGGATTCGACGCAATGACAAAAAGTCTTAATGGAACCACACAAAGACCTAAAGTGTACCAATTTCTCGGTATACACCTCTTTGGAGTATGCATCCAAAATTTCCCTCCATGCCGCCATTATCCTATCCACCACAACACCGACTTTGACAACTTTACCATTTTCATCTGGCCTATCTTTTGTCCCAACCGCGGGTTTCAACTTGCTTCTCACGTTGCAAGTTATGTGATACCAGCAAAGTAAAGCGGTAGATGTCGGGAAGACGGTATCGACCGCATTCATCAAAGCATTGTCCCGATCGGTGACAATGACGTTTGGCATAACCTCTTGATCAACTAACAAAGACTTGCAAATTCCCAAGGCCCACGTAAAGTTGTCTTCTTTTTCACACTCCAAAAAAGCAAACCCCACCGAATAAGTCTTGTCCGTCGAGGTCACACCGACTATCTCTAGAAGCGGAAGCCTATATTTGTTTGTCTTGTACGTCGAATCCATGACTAGAACGGTTGGAAATGTGTTGAATAATTTGAAACTTTCGGGATGAGTCCAAAAAATATCACGCACCGTAACTTTATCCTCGGAGGTTCGTGTTAGACGCTGGCCTTAGGATCTAGAGGGGGGGTGAATAGATCGTTCACAGTTTTACGGATTTAAACGACTTTTCAGCGGAAGTGATTCTGAATCGACTCGCGTCTATTCCAAACCACTATCGAAACGATTATATATGTGTTTAAAAACCAGTCAAAGACTTGAGGTAAATGATAAGAGTATATGTTGCAGAATCAAAGCGTTTCTCTTATTGAAAATCAGATTAACTTTTTGTATGATGGACAATGTTTGCAATGCAGTAAGAGTGATAGAAACAAATATACAAACACTTGGTGATAATGATCAAATTGAAGGTAATTCAATGTGTGGTGGATTGTGATGTTTATGTAAGTTCTTAATTCACAATCTTAACACTCGAATCGTTGATCAATTTGCTATTATAACCAAATATGAACAGAATGTAAATGAAAAAGTAAAAGCGACAAGAACACGATATTTGTTTAGGCAGTTCGTCGATCGTCCTCGCTACGACTACGTCTGCCCCCAATTCCAAATTGAAATTGGGTAATCTTTCATTAATGTTGAAAGTAGTATATACAAAGAAGATAACAAAGCGATAAACGATAAACCAATTATGTCGATCCTTTGAATCTTCTTCCCCCTTAATCTTGACCAAGATCAAGGTTATCCAAGAGCTTCACTTTGATTCCTTTCTGCAGTGTCTTGATTCCTTGAACTCCCCGTTCCTCAATCGTTACACTCAGCCAAATCCTCAATGAACGCCTCTTGATAAAAACCCCCAAGAACCACCCGTCGTGGAGGACAAAACCCGCAGATTTTATTCACCAACAAACCCCACAAACCTTCACCCACTAGGAATCTTCAATTCCGTTCCATGGACGTTATCGAACTCATCACTAACCCGCAACGCAAGAATGATTATGTGTAATTGTGTTGGAGATGATGAAGAACGAAGATGAGAAGCATTTGTGTATCTTTCAGTCGTTGGTGTTACATTGAATAAATGAACCTTGGACAATATATATGATAGCTTAACAGTTGGAGATGAGAGAAACAGAATTTTTGGCATTCTTGATCAGTTAGGTCGACCTCTTGTAGTGCTTAGGTCGACCTAGCAGAGCTTGCAGAATTTTGCTCCCAGTTAGGTCGACCTGTTTAAGGAGTAGGTCGACCAGAATCCTCTTCAAATGCATTCTGGGGACATTTTCTCAGATTAGGTCGACCTAGTTGTTGTGTAGGTCGACCTAGCAGACTGGTATGTAAATTTCATCAATTTAGGTCGACCTAGATGATGTGTGAGTCGACCTAGCAGAAGTATATGGATTTTTCTCCATTTTAGGTCGACCTGGGTTGACAGTAGGTCGACCTAACTGCTGGTTTTCTGCATTCTTCTTGATCTGCTTGTGTTGAGTCGACCTATAAGTATAATAGATCAACCTGCACTATCATGAGTGATCAATGCTTGCTTTTCTTTTGAGTTTTCTGCTTCCGCCTTGTTGTTTGAATGCTTATTTGAGTTTGCCATGAATCAAAAACATCTTTGAGTGTAATCTTGTATTCATATGCTCCCCCTTTTTGATGATGGCAAACCATTAGCCGAAGCTTTGGTGGTAAGTGATAAAGACTCAACAAAGCTCCCCCGTACATCCAGCATCTATCTCTCAACAAGGAAATCTCTCAACAAAGCTCCCCCGTACACTCAGCATCTATCTCCCCCTTTGTCAACATCAAAAAGAGATACAACGAAAATAGAAGAGTAACGAGAGAAACATAGATAAAATGCTAGCATTCATAAAAAAGTAGCCAGTTATAGCATGAGAGTCAAATGAGCAAGAGCGATATATGTATGAAGTCACTATAAGCATGTTAATTGATAGCATATTATAGTATCAATAATATTTTTGGAAGTGAACAACAATAACGTTACCGCTTTCTCAACTTTAATGGCAGCCTTTAATCAATGTGGAATGACGCTTGGCTAGATGATGAACTACCTTTACGCTAAGAAAGAATGTTAGCAAAAGAAAACATATATATATATATATATAAAGTAAAGGAATAATATTAAGAGAGAACAAACGTAATTAGCCCAAATTAGAGATATCGAGTATCCCTAATTCCCTACGAATGTTGAAGTATTGCTCCGTTGCTAGAGGTTTGGTGAAGATGTCAGCTAGTTGCTTCTTGCTTTCCACATGTTCAAATGTAACGTCTCCTTTTTCTACATGATCTCGTAGAAAGTGATGTCTTATTTCAATATGCTTGGTACGTGAATGTAAGACAGGATTTTTACTCAAGTTTATGGCACTTGTGTTATCGCACACGATAGGTATGCGATCAAGCTTAATACCAAAGTCAAGAAGTTGTTGCTTGAGCCATAATATTTGTGCACAGCAGCTTCCAGCAGCTACATATTCTGCCTCAGCAGTAGATAATGCAATCGATACTTGTTTCTTGCTATGCCAACTTATTAATGAATTTGAGAATAGATGACACGTTCCACTGGTGCTTTTTCTATCGGATTTGCAGCCAGCAAAATCTGAATCAGAGAATCCTACCAAATGACACTCATTTCCCTTTGGATACCATAGGCCATATGTAGTAGTTCCACGTAAGTATCGCAGAATTCTTTTGACAGCTTTCAAGTGAGATTCTTTTGGACAGGATTGATATCTTGCGCACATACACACACTAAACATGATGTCTGGTCTTGAGGCAGTAAGATACAATAGTGAACCTATCATACCTCGGTATAATTTCACGTCAACCTCTTTACCTTTTTCATCTTTGTCTAGATTAGTATTTGTTGCCATAGGTGTGTCAATTTCTTTTGCTTCACTCATTCCAAATCTTTTGAGCAGCTCCGTACAGTATTTAGTTTGATTCACAAATGTTCCATGACTGAGTTGCTTGATTTGTAGGCCAAGGAAGAAATTTAGCTCACCCATGAGACTCATCTCAAATTCACTCTGCATAAGCTTAGAAAAATCTTTGACAAGTTTTGTATTAGTCGACCCAAATATAATGTCATCTACATAAATTTGGACTAAGAGAATATCTTTATCTTTTCTTTTAATAAAGAGAGTAGTGTCAACTTTACCCCTAGAGTACCCTTGACTAAGGAGAAATTTGCTCAAACGTTCGTACCAAGCCCGAGGGGCTTGTTTAAGACCGTATAGAGCACGTTTCAGCTTATAGACATAAGTTGGATACATGTAATTCTCAAAGCCGGGTGGCTGAGCAACATAGACTTCTTCATTTATATAGCCATTTAGAAAGGCACTTTTAACATCCATTTGGAATAGTTTGAAGTCTTTAGAACAAGCATAAGCAAGTAAGAGACGAATAGCTTCGAGACGTGCTACAGGAGCGTATGTCTCTTCATAATCAATACCTTCCTCTTGATTATAACCTTGGGCAACTAATCTAGCTTTGTTTCTAGTAATAACGCCGTTTTCATCAAGTTTGTTACGAAAAACCCATCTAGTGCCTATTACTTGATGATCTCCCGGATGAGGGACTAAGTCCCAAACATCATTCCGTTTAAATGGTTTAATTCTTCTTGCATGGCCATTAGCCAATGCTCATCAAGTAATGCATCCTTAGCGTTTTTCGGCTCAACTTGTGAAACAAAAGCAAAATGATGACAGAAGTTACTTATCTTTGAGCGTGTTGTAACGCCCCTTGAGATGTCTCCTATTATATTGTCAATT
Source organism: Vicia villosa (assembly GCF_029867415.1). Classification (NCBI taxonomy): domain Eukaryota; kingdom Viridiplantae; phylum Streptophyta; class Magnoliopsida; order Fabales; family Fabaceae; genus Vicia; species Vicia villosa. Next base: position 204,589,543 of record NC_081181.1, read on the forward strand.
GGATGGTCTTTCTCATTTGTCCAGGCCTTGGGAAGTTCTTCATTGTTTGAGATGCTTTCTTTTTCATTTTCATTGTGAGACTCATCTTTCTCTCTCTCAGCATCTTTCTTTACAATACTTTCATTCTCGTCTTCCTTATCCTTGGCAATGTCTTCAGTGGACGGACCTGCACCATTAAATGAAAGACCTTTCTCGACATATTTTGCATAAGATTCATCAAAAGACACGTGTACTGACTCTTCTACTATAAGTAATCTCTTATTATATATCCGATATGCTTTGCTAGATTGTGAGTAACCAAGGAATATGCCCTCATCAGCTTTAGCATGTAGATGTTGTTTACTCTTAAGCCCTTAAACATAATGTCTCTTTTCTTAGTATGTTCTATTGTGCAGTCAGAATTTGTAAACATTACTTTAAAATCTTTGTCGCACAATTGACTTATACTTAAAAGATTATGTTTAAGACCTTCTACTAGCAGCACATCAGTTATAGTAGTGGTAGAAGGGTTACCTACACTTCCTTTACCAAGTATGGCTCCCCGATTGTTATCTCCATAGGTGACATACCCCTTTTTCTTTGCTTGAAACTCAACGAAAAGAGATAGGTCTCCAGTCATGTGTCTTGAACATCCGCTATCAAGGAACCACAACCTTTCGGCAATGTCAAGACACTTTTCCTGCAAAATTAATTTAAAGAGGGAGGTCCCCAATTTTCATTGGGTCCTTGGTAGTGAGTACACAATTTGTTGCACTTAGGCAACCATTGAAATACTCCTTTAGGAACTAAAATTCTCCTAAATTTGCATTTTTCAATGGTATGTCCCTTTTTGCAACAATAATGACAGGTAATATGATGAGAATATGGAGTTTTGCTAGTTGATACTTTTGGTACAAAAGTGTATTTACTATATAAAGGAGTATACGATCTTTTGCCTTTGTCGGAATGTTTTGCTCCATTTTTCTTTAGATATTTGTTGTATCTTCGCACAAACAGTCCCATTTCCTCATCATCGGAGTCTTCGTCATCACTTGTGTCACTATCCTTTGGCTCTCATTTTGAGGTCTTGGAGCTCGAAGCTTTTAGAGCTATTGACTTCTTCTCTACCTCTTTCTCCATGTTCTTTTCTTTCTTTGTCCTTTTCTCATGCATGTCAAGGCATTTAAAGTGTTGTTCATGTTCCTCTAGTTTACCAAATAGAGTTGTGATGTCTAAAGTGTTTAGATCATTTGCTTCCTTTATTGATGTAACTTTGGGTTGCCATTCCCTGTTCAAGCATCTTAAGATTTTGTTAGTAGCAACTGTATTGGAAACAGGTCTATCAAGTGAGTTTAACCGATTTTTCAGATGAACGAATCTCTTCTGCATGTTTTCGATGGATTCACCATCTTCCATGTGGAAGAGTTCGAACTCTTGAGTTAACGTATTGATCCTAGCTAGTTTGACATCATCCGTTCCCTCGTAGGCAACTTGCAATGTGTCCCACATAGCTTTAGCTGATCTACAATGGGAAACGCGATAGTATTCATCAACTCCTAGAGCTGAGATTAGAATGTTTCTCGCTTTCCAATCGTATGCATATCTCTTTTCATCTTCAGCATCCCAAGTATTTTCTGGTTTTGGAACAACTGCACCAGCTGCATTTGTCATGGTGATCTGAAAGGGACCATTGACAATAGCTGTCCAGATGTTCCTATCAATTGCATTGATGTGGACACACATACAATCCTTCCAATAGCCATAGTTTTCACCGTTGAAAACTGGAGCTCTATTATGAGCCCCTTTAGGTCCGGAAGCCATCTTTCCAATAAGTGTTTCACGTAGCACGGAATAAACCAGAGCTCTGATACCACTTGTTAGACGCTGGCCTTAGGATCTAGAAGGGGGTGAATAGATCGTTCACAGTTTTACGGATTTAAACGACTTTTCAGCGGAAGTGATTCTGAATCGACTCGCGTCTATTCCGAACCACTATCGAAACGATTATATATGTGTTTAAAAACCAGTCAAAGACTTGAGGTAAATGATAAGAGTATATGTTGCAGAATCAAAGCGTTTCTCTTATTGAAAATCAGATTAACTTTTTGTATGATGGACAATGTTTGCAATGCAGTAAGAGTGATAGAAACAAATATACAAACACTTGGTGATAATGATCAAATTGAAGGTAATTCAATGTGTGGTGGATTGTGATGTTTATGTAAGTTCTTAATTCACAATCTTAACACTCGAATCGTTGATCAATTTGCTATTATAACCAAATATGAACAGAATGTAAATGAAAAAGTAAAAGCGACAAGAACACGATATTTGTTTAGGAAGTTCGTCGATCGTCCTCGCTACGACTACGTCTGCCCCCAATTCCAAATTGAAATTGGGTAATCTTTCATTAATGTTGAAAGTAGTATATACAAAGAAGATAACAAAGCGATAAACGATAAACCAATTATGTCGATCCTTTGAATCTTCTTCCCCCTTAATCTTGACCAAGATCAAGGTTATCCAAGAGCTTCACTTTGATTCCCTTCTGCAGTGTCTTGATTCCTTGAACTCCCCGTTCCTCAATCGTTACACTCAGCCGAATCCTCAAGGAACGCCTCTTGATAAAAACCCCCAAGAACCACCCGTCGTGGAGGACAAAACCCGCAGATTTTATTCACCAACAAACCCCACAAACCTTCACCCACTAGGAATCTTCAATTCCGTTCCATGGACGTTATCGAACTCATCACTAACCCGCAACGCAAGAATGATTATGTGTAATTGTGTTGGAGATGATGAAGAACGAAGATGAGAAGCATTTGTGTATCTTTCAGTCGTTGGTGTTACATTGAATAAATGAACCTTGGACAATATATATGATAGCTTAACAGTTGGAGATGAGAGAAACAGAATTTTTGGCATTCTTGATCAGTTAGGTCGACCTCTTGTAGTGCTTAGGTCGACCTAGCAGAGCTTGCAGAATTTTGCTCCCAGTTAGGTCGACCTGTTTAAGGAGTAGGTCGACCAGAATCCTCTTCAAATGCATTCTGGGGACATTTTCTCAGATTAGGTCGACCTAGTTGTTGTGTAGGTCGACCTAGCAGACTGGTATGTAAATTTCATCAATTTAGGTTGACCTAGATGATGTGTGAGTCGACCTAGCAGAAGTATATGGATTTTTCTCCATTTTAGGTCGACCTGGGTTGACAGTAGGTCGACCTAACTGCTGGTTTTCTGCATTCTTCTTGATCTGCTTGTGTTGAGTCGACCTATAAGTATAATAGATCAACCTGCACTATCATGAGTGATCAATGCTTGCTTTTCTTTTGAGTTTTCTGCTTCCGCCTTGTTGTTTGAATGCTTATTTGAGTTTGCCATGAATCAAAAACATCTTTGAGTGTAATCTTGTATTCACAGTTCGGAAGCTTGAAACATATTTGTTATCGTCTAGTAGTTTCAAAAGTTGTTGCATTTCCGACCGAGGGCCCATATTCAATACTTTGAGATTGTGTCGTTCATTGTAAACTTGATTGATATTTGAAACGCTATCCGGATTCTTACGCTTCAAATCGGCAAGTATGTTGCGAGGCGCCACTTTGACTATCGTTAGGTCCGATATCACATTCCTCTCTTCGCGGGACAAACGACACGCCATTGGATGTCCGTGTAACTTGACATCCAAGGCATGATTATGAATTCCACAAATTACAATTAACCGCCACAAATCATCAACCCTCCGAGTAGCACGCAACTTAAACGGACACCCGTAATTTCTCGATCCCGTGTCCTCGTGTTTTAGCACCCGGTTTGATTGTACATAACTACCACCCCGTTCGCAATTCAAAACAACGAAAGCTTTCTGCCTACTATTTCCGTTGTCCGACCTTAAAATAACAATTCCAAATCCATGTTTGTTAGCTTCCTTCCGAACCCAATCAATCAATTGTTCGCGACTACCGAAGCTCCGATCATTTGTAAAATGTTGCCGAACATCGACCGCATTGATCATAGGAGTAACGTCAATAACCGGATCATTATTAACGTTGACAATTTCCGGAACTAATACTCCATCGTCTCGCACAATGTTGTCCGGATGCACCATACCTAACAAATGAAAAAAATAGCAAAATTGGCCAAAACTGTTTTTTTTTAACTGCCAGGGCATATTTCGGAAGTTCATTTCCGAAATTTATTAGGTAATATATTTCGGAAATGCACTTCCGAACCATATCAGTTTCAACATAAAATTTATCAATCAATGTAGTGAAATAGGGGATGAAATGAGTGATGTTTACCTGAAATTGTAGCTTTCTATGCTCCCTTTAACGTGATCAACGGTTTGAAACTTGATTTTAGGGCGAAAAATGGATGGAGATTGATTGGGTTTTGGAGAGGGTTTTGAGATGTTTTGGAGAAAAATGATGAAATAGTGAAGGAGGGAAATTTGTATATGCAGGAATATTTTCGGAAATGAACTTCCGAAAATATTCACGTTTTTAAATTTTTTTAACTTCGGAGATGCATCTCCAAAAACACCACTTTTTTGGTGTTTTCGAAGATTCATTTTCGAAATGTATGAAAATTCAAAAAAAATAATAACTTCGAAGATGCATCTCCGAAGCAGGGGCAGTTTTAGTTTTTCGCTGGGGGTGACCCTCATAGGAAGGTGGGTAAAGAAATTTTCTTTTTAAAAAAATAGAAATAACTTTGCAACTACTATCAAACATATTCATTTAAATTATTCAATTACGCTCTAATCAATATATTATATATGAAAATTTTCTTTAGTAACATGTTTTCACAGGTCGTTATGACTATAATATTTTTTTAATTTTAATCAACAAAATATTTATAAAACCTATTTTAATATAAGCTTTGTGAAATTTATTGAATAACCCTATTTTGCTTTTGTGTTCTTGATCTATCTTAAACCTTTTTTATGGTCATTATTTTAATTTAGAACCTAATTTTCATATTACTAATATTTTTATTAGTACACCTTTTTTTTTTAAATTGTTAATTTTCATTTTATATATGTAATTTAGTCAAACTTCTCTTTTTCACATTTTTCGTATCGATTAAAAAATACTACACCACAAATAATGCATCTGGGCGACAACACGGGTCTCTGACTAGTTATTTATTAAAATACTACACATTTTTTTGTTTTCAAAGCATTTTACAAAGAAAGTAACTTTATCCAACTTTTTGAGTTGGGTAGATAAGAATTCACCTAAAAATGTTTATATCAATAATAAATTTTTTCCCTATCATTTTTTAATCAAAATTTTTTAATCATAAATATCATTTTTTTTGTATATTAAAATATTTAGAACAATAATGATTCTATGCTATAAACAACACCAAATATTAATAACATAAATTTAAAATTTAATACTATTAATTATGTTTTTTTTTCTCTTAAATTTATTTCATTAATTTTTATTTCCATTCATTGTTAATTTTTTTTTTAAATTGATATTAAATCATTTAATTGGTTGTTACAGTTAGGGATGTCAACTTGCCTCTGTTTGCGAGATCTTTGTGGGGATTCCCCGTTTGGGGCCCCAAAGAAGGGAAGTTTTCCTCCCACATGGACGGGGATGGGAAACAAAGTCTCCCGAAGGCAATTCGGAGACGGGGGTGGCGTAAACATCCACCGTCCTATGGAGTCCCCGACCCGCCTACGATAACATACTGTCTTTAATTTATATATGATTTTTAAATTATTATGTAAGTTTATTTTTCATTTCATATTATTTTTTTACGGGTAAGATATTTTTCTATTAAAAAAATATACAGTTGAAATAAATGCATGGGAACATGAAGTTATTGATCAAAATATTGATTATTAACGGGACATGAAGTTACTGATCAGAATATTGATTATTAACGGGATATGAAGTTATTGATCAAAATATTAATTATTAACGGGACATGAAGTTATTGATCAAAATATTTTTTAAGGTACACGGGGACATGAAGTTATTGATCAAACTAATATTTGTACACGGAAACATGAAGTTATTGATCAAAATATTGATTATTAATGGGAAATGAAGTTAGTGATCAAAATATTGATCATGAACGGGACATGAAGTTACGTATCAAAATATTTTGTAAGGTTCACGGGGACGTGAAGTTACTGATAAAACTAATATTTGTACTCGGGAACATGAAGTTATTGATCAAAATATTGATTATTAACAGGACATGAAGTTACTAATCAAAATATTTTTTTATGAATTATACATTCAATTATTATTTCTTTACGGGTAACCAGATATTTTTCTATTGAAAAGTATACATTTGAAATACATCACGTATCAGAACCCGTGCAAACGTACGAGTTTGTTACTAGTTTAAGGAGTAAAAATAGTAAAAAAATTACATATATTTAAGAGAAAATTTTACACTTGTCATGGTTCCATTAAAAAATAGCACAAATCAAACTTAAAAAATTCATTAAAAAATAGTACAAATCAAACCTAAAAAATTATATTTAAGTAAACCACTACAAACCGTTGTTTAAAATAACTTTCCTTAAACCTAAAAATGTTTTAAAGGTAGAAACAGCTCAGCGCAAAACCAGAACTATCT